>NC_142939.1:65965354-66000354 GCF_046866305.1 Octopus bimaculoides
TGTGAAGAAGTAGAAGCTTGACCTGGAGAGATTCGCTGATCTCTGAACTATGCACCATGTCAAGAAAGGTTATTTCAGGTATCTTTCGTAGGAATCCTATTCCAGCCGCTTATTAATAATACGTAGAGGACATACATGTAGAATACTGAATAAACATGAGTACACATTCGTTTTTGAAATAGAAAGACACAAGTCCACTGTACGTGTTTTGTTGACCTTAGATTTAGTCCGTGTTGCTGTGAACAAGATAAGCTGTCGTACAAAATAAATGTACTGTCCAGGAATTCAACGAAGCAAGTCTTTGATAGAATTTACTTCATCCACGAGGGAAATAACACAAGAGGATTCAATACTTTAACTTCTTAAATATACCAAACTGACGTGGAAGACAACAGCTGACACGAGGTAATGACGTCGTACCACAAAAGGTGGGGGAAGGGCTGTGCTCAGTCGCCGAACCCATTATGGACAGAATGAAATATTCCTAAAATCAAGCGCTCATACACACATACAGAATAAACCTTATTTGATATGAAATCTGGTACAATTTGGGAGTAAGCAATAGCTTCAGTCAATGCATTTAAGTTTTAATAAGAGACCAAAACAACTCTGCTAAAACAAATAGCCTCAAATTTTCTTCCATATTTCGATGCATCTGGTACTTGAATCGAGTAACTCGTCAGCCATTTTGGTTCCACTCATCATCGTAAGAGAGTTCTTATTTTCAAAAGCTGTTAAAGTATATAAATCTATAATAACATAGATACATGATTAAACTAAGTGAATTTATTCCAAGTTGCAAATAAATCTTTCCACGTGCTAAATTCTCATCATTTTGCCTGGAGTTGGTTTTTGTCTCAAACCTCAAGTACTATATTAATATAAGAAGAAGACCACATATGTAGAGATTGTATCGATATAGATAGGGAAGTGAGGCTAAACAATAGTTTTGAGAACAGAAGATATCGATATTCTTGGAACAATGAGAATAAGCATTCATGCTATAGAAATAATAGCTTCTAACACATTTGTTTGGATTTTTGCGAAAAATAGATCTTCTTAGGACAGGTAATTTATAATTGCATAGTGAGCAAATCAGACACACACACACACAAAGTTATATATATGTGTGTGTGTGTGTGTGTATGAGTGTGTGTGTGTGTGTGTGTGTGTGTGTGTGTGTGTGTGTGTATGTGTGTGTGTGTGTGTGTGTGTGTGTGAGATTATTTCGCGAGTATATCTTTGTGCGTTCGGAAGCTAACTAGTGTTTACTTTTTTTTCCAATCCCGGTGAATATTGAATTCAAAACAATATTGCATAAAAGGAATTTAAGTGAAAGAATCAGGTTTGCTGAGATATCTAAAAGTTATTCCAGATGGAAATATTTTCCGTTTTAACCGTTTTAGTTTCTGTCATCAGTTTGCAATGAATTCATATTTTTCCACTTTGATGTTGCATATTTCCAATGATGAGGATACCTTAAAGTTATTTATTATAAAACTTTGATCCTTAATTAAAACTATACCCTATTCTCTGGGAAATCATGAAAATTACACAAAAACAACAACAAAAACAGGAAAGAACGAATACCTAAAACGTCCGTTTCAATAGAAATTTTCGATTAAGTGAAATATCATTATCAATAAAAATTCGAAAGAAAAAATAAGGAAGAAAGCTCAACAAAGATAAACGAAGGTAATGTGAAAGAATTATTGAGTGTATTTGGAATTACTGCAAAAGTATGGTCGAGAAAATATTGCATGAATATATATGGTTAAGTCGAAAGGAGCCAAGATATTAATAATATAACAAAGAACTCTAGTTTTCGTTATTTATTACACATAACTTAGTTTTACTGAACAGATTTCTTAGATTTGCCCGTTCTTTAAGGTTGGTAAATATTATTGAATTTGGAGAAGCATTCCAAATGTTATTGGAATATTTCATAGAAGAAGTAAATATAAAATAAAAGAAACATCTCATGTTCGCACAGACCTCTACACAGCATCAAAAGGTTTGTGAGAAATGAGCAGAACAAAACAAAGGAATAATTTATGGTTTATATAACACTTTTAAAATATTAATTGAATTAACAACACAGAAGTTGAATCTAGTTAAGTATATCAACAATTTTTCTCTCTTTTCATTCAGTCTTTTCTTTTCGGTTTTCCTGTGACTCACCTGATAAAATTTGTACTTAACAACCTCTGAATAACTTCTTTTTTCACTATAACTTTCTTAATTTCTTTATGTTTCAAATTCATTAAGTCTCTCTCTCTCTCTCACCCTTTCTCTTTCTCTGTCTCTCTTTCTCTTACTCTCTTTATCCCTTCTCTCTCTCATCGTTTGCTAATGCATTTGTGATTCTTCTAACGAGCCTAATGCTCTGATTTTCTCAAACACATACATATAATGAAGCACTCTGTTCCCCTTACATCCATTTATTCCACTGTTTAGCAATAAATACATCGAGCTTCCATGAATTACGAGCAGTGGACTTTCCAGTTTGAGATATTTACATATTGTTGCAACGAACGAATATGTTTTACTCATAAGGCAAGAGAAGAAATAGGATCTTCATGATCATTGCACTCCCAGGCAAATGTGATAGATGCAGCCGAAGACGTCCAGTTGAAACATTGACGGAACCGGAAATCGGGACAAAGACCAAAATGTTTATAAACAAAAAGTAAACTCCTGAAGGAAGAGCCATGTAGTAGGGGTTATTCGGTTGGGATCGACTCTACCCTGCCATCGACTCTACTCATTACTCTGGCCAAGGTGAATAGACAAAATGCAGACAGGAAGTGTATAGTTGATGTATATAGTCACTAAATTATTTATGACTAATTTCATGAGTTGTTGAACAACAACCATCCAAGGGAGCTGGTGGACAGAAGCTGTGTCCAGTTCTTGTAATGAATCGGGCGGCCAAGACGGTCACATTCTGTCTGGTGTCAGACCTAACAATCCAAGATGACCTGAGATAATCTGGATACATTTTCTTATGACTATAGAAACAGAGACAATGTAAAGAAACTAACAAATCCTCGTATATAGACATGAAGATAATGAACCTTCATATAGCGAAATATCATACTAATTTTATTATCTCAAAGAACACAGCAATCTAACACCTGAAGCATTAAGACACAGTCTAACACATTTTATCATCATGATATAAAGTGTCACAAAACCATTATGCTTAACCATTTCAAAATGGCCATAAACCGCGTCTATCTCTCATAATATCAAATGAATATTTCAGAAATGCAATTTTAATTTCATTATTTTCGCAGGTAATTTAAAACTAAATTTATGGGGTTCTTTTCCTGTTCACCATCTTAATTTAATTTTCAAAGACAAATTGGTTTCTTAATCAACACCACTTCATCCAAATCTATTTGATCTTAATGTCCATTTTTATTTGATGCTATTATTTTTTGTTATAAAATCCTGCCTCTTTTTTTATTGAAATTTGCGTTATTTGAAAGATCCTACAATAATTGAGTTTTGATTGGATAAATAAAGCCATGTGAGTCATTAGTTAAGGAGTAAATGTATTAATCCAGTCATTATCCAAGAAGATAGATCTAGTAGTGGTTTCATAAACAAGCAGTGTCCAATAAATTGAATAAAGGAGAGAAAAAAAGACCCAAACAAACTAGAGTTTGTCATAATGTCTTGGCATAAAGCATGTTAGTGGGTTGGGGAGAGGAATATAATCGCTGGAGGCGAGATAATAATGTTAATGCTATTTTATAATAGAATTAGTTTCATAATATAACAATATTTCATAATAATGCTTATTTTATCTTCAGTGATTAATGGCAAGGGCAGCCCCGTTGTGATTTGAACTCATAATCGTGTGCAACTTAATCTTACAATATTCTATCAAGTGTGTTTCTCCAGTAGCCCTTTATTATAAACACTTCCTGTGAAATATAGATTGTTACTTTTAATTAACAACTTTCGTTCGACAAGCACCATACATAAATTTTATTTGGTAAATAATGAAACGCTTATGTCAAGATATTAAGCTAATTCATCATAAAGTTTAACTGTGACGTTTTCCATCATATCTCTCAAGAATTATATCATGTTCAAGTCAAACAGCAGAGCCATACTCACTGCTTATATATATATTTAATTGTCGAATAACTATTCGATAAGAACTGTTTCAATGGTCCAATTTCACGAACATTTGGCAGTCAAACACAATTATATGGTAATAAATGTCTAGAAGATATCATGAAAATCTGACTCTAGAATATTGATTTAGAGTTTTGGCACGGAGGTGTATAATCGTTGGAATCGATTCAAATACATTATTGGTTTTGTATTGTAGTGTCGCTCTAGGTTAGACCTGACTGTATACACCTATTCTTATCTCAAACATACATATTGTTGTACAAGATATAAGATATCTCAAAAAGGGGATTATTAGTTAGCCTACAAGATCTCTTCGTTTTAAGATGGCCTGATATCATTGGTGTGATATCTGGCTGCACTTCTAGCTAATAAAATAGCTTGTACATAAGAAGGCTTTCTCGGTCGTTATTATTGGTACGTATGCACTAAATATATTATATAACTTAATGACAATAACAACAATAGTACCATTATTAGTATTGATAGTGGTTTCACGTTTTGGCACAAGGCCAACAATTACGGGGGAGGGGCCAGCCGATTGCCAGTACCCCAGTGCTGGTACCTATATTAGCAGCACCGTAAGGCTGAAAGGCAAAATCGAAGTTGGTAGAATCTGAATTCAGAACGTAAAGGCGAACGTAATGCCGCTAAGCATTTTGCCAGGCTAACGATTCTGCCACTACGCCGCCTTAATAATAATAATGATAATAATAATGATAATAATAATAACAACAACAATAATGATAATAATAATAATCCTTTCTACTATAGGCACAAGGCCCGAGGCTATGGTAGAAGACACTTGTCAAAGGTGCCACGCTGTAGACTGAACCCGCAACCATGTGGTTGAGAAGCAAGCTTCTTATCACACAGCCACTCCTGCAGCTGTAGTTACTTCTTTCAAAATTCCTCTTATGTCTCCCACACATTCTCTTAGGTTGGATTATGCAAAACCCTGGAGAAAGAAATCTGGCTATTTCATGCAATAAATACCTCTAAAAAAAAAAAAAATTAAACTGTTATGGAACAGTAAAATATTATCGTGGTTCTCCAATTCTGCTTGCGTGGACACCTAAATGTCTCTCCAGGGATCATATGAACCCTGGTTGAGAACCATCGCTTTAAAGGATAACAGGTGCCTTGTAGAAGAAAATGCTGTCACGGCATCAGTTTGGTAGGTTGTTGCTCTTGTTTAAAACAATAATTTGAGTTCTCAGTAACGATTGGTCGATGAGCCCTGAGTGCGTTATGATCACAAATCAATCACCTATAACTCGTTTAAATATTTCCGGGTTTCGATACGAAGTATTTCTAGAATAATGGATGGAAATAAACGCAGAAACGTCGAGTGCAATTGTACGTGACACACGTACACATTATAGAATACATACAGACACCAAGACAAATGCACACACACACACACATATATCTAACACATATAACACATACACACACATACACATATAACCATATTCATTCACAAACAATCATTTGTATGGGCTTGTGTATTTATTTATATATATATATATATATATATATATATATATAAGGAAAAATATACAGGGTAGGAAAATTATTGAAATTTTTCCACCAGTGGTTTGGATTTTGACTGGTTCCTCTAGCATGTTAGTTGTCTTGTCAGGGCACCTCTTATGTGTTTAAATGTACACTAATTATATACAAATGTATATATATATATATATATATATATATATATATATATATATATATATGTGTATGTGTGTGTGTGTATGTATATGTATGCATATACGGAGTAGGCATACATACACACACATACACACAGACAGACACACACACATGTATGTAATCATGTATATGATCATCTCTCTACACATACGAAGGCATCAGACAGAAAGAAAATAAAACTTTTCATAAATTTTTCCATAAAATTATATGGAGCAGTAAAAACTGAAAACTCGATCTGGAGAGGAAACGACAAAAGAAAAACATAACAAATACAATAAGAAAAAAATATATAGAGAAAAGAATAATAGAAGAAAACGAATAAAATACGATATTGTGACTAACAAATGAAAAATATTCTTGGCACTGCTCCAGAATGGCCTGAAGAAAGAGATTTAATTGGTTAAAATAAATACGAGAAGAAGTAACAAATATCTAAGATGGATGGGAGACAGCAATAGTAACTGATATAAATCTATGGCAAAATGAAATCAGCATAAAAGCACGAGAATGTAAGAGAAGTGGGTGTGAGAGACAGAGATGGAGAGAAAGGGGGAGAGGGGGGAATGGAATAGTTTGTTGATATCAAGCTGCTATTTTACTGTGAATTCTTTGTCACTCTTCGATGATACCTTTCGGAGTTTAAAATTACGAAATATTTGGAGTGGTGGCCAGTCGATTAGATCGACCCCAGTACGCAACTGATCGACCCCGACAGGATGAAAAGCAAAGTCGACCTCGGCGGGATTTGAACTCAGAACGTAAAGACAGACGAAATAGCGCTAAACATTTCGCCCGGTGTGCTAACGTGAAGTTTATCATATTGACATGACGGAAACGATGTAATGTTTTATGCAGAAACATGCCAGGAAGATGAATCCGTAGATTATCGTTTCGTATAATGATTACTTGGGTATGAAACTAAAGTGAAGCGTACCAAGTAAATAAAAATAGCTAAACCAGCTTCACATCATGCACATTCATCTTGAAAGAGTACGTTGGATAACGTAAATGTGAGCATATGTATTATGTTATGTCGGAAAGAAATAAAACAGGGTGGTTATGGCTGGAACACTATTGTGGTCAAACAACAACAGCAATGATGGATATAAATGATGATGGTGGTGGTGGTGGAGGGTTCGGTATAGACTTACGCTGTTGTTTTTTTATGCTTCTTATTATTGTTTAGTCTTGGTGGGGCAAAGCTATTATGAAAAAATATTCTGACCGTGACCACCACGTACTTTACAGCATTGTGTAATATATTCGTGGTGAAATGAAAGGGTGAATAATTTCAACCAAGAATGAAAGCCACATAATCGAACCAAATAAAAGAATCTCCCAATCAACTAGGCGGTGTTCACCAATATTTTTACCAATTTCATTCCGCTTTATTTACTTTAAATGCCACACCAATTTAGTGGTTTCAATAATTTTCTTTTAGCGACAACAAATGAATTCTTTAAATTTGGTTTTGACTAATCAAATAACATCAAATTAAAAGCTATACTGTTATTTCCTCAGGACATGAACACGTGATGTGAAATGGTATTTGTAAATGAGGAATTTATTAGAAAGCAATGTTTTTAGGGAATGTAAAAAGCAATTACGAAATAGATAGAAACATAAATGGGTCAACTAAGTTGAGAACAGGGCAAGAGTATTCTGTAAATAACGAATTATGTCTGTGAAAGAATTCTTTGTATTGCACCAACCTCTGTGATTCGAGGGGTTTTGCAACTATTGATCTCCAGAATAATTGAAGACTTTCTGTCATTGTAATGTCATTTAAAATCTGTAAGCTCTATAGCTGAACTTTTCTCATAAAAATCGGCAGTTGTACCAGCAGAAATTAAAAATTCAATGAGTATAAATGTCTGATTAAATATAATACTTTTAATAACTATACACTTCTATAAATGTTGTGGGTGTGTATGCGCGCGCGCGTGTGTGTGTGCGTGTGTGTGTGTGTGTGTGTGTTTTCAGTTTTATATTTTATGAAAGAACGTGTGCAGCGAGGTCTGAAATTAAATTTTGTCAAATGAGAATTTTGTCAAATGAAATTCCGATGGGAGTATTCAAGAAGTAAAAATAATAAAAAGAAAGAATGGAAAGAAAAACAACGAGAAAGAACAGGGAAAGAAACGGGAATCATATGATGACAATATCCGACTGTTATATATTTTTACGAGACAATCATATAAAAAAAAGTCTAAACACATACAAGAAAATTAATTTTACTTTCTTTTACTTGTTTCTTTCATTTGACTGCGGCTATGCTGGAGCATCACCTTTTTATATTTATTTTTCTCATCTTGTGATTAATTGCGGTTATTATTGGTCAACGCTGTCTGCTTCACTTTGAAAAATATTGTCTTTGAAACGCAGGCGATGATTTCGAAATTCTTTTAAAGAAAACCAATAACAAATTTTCATTATGTTTTTGCCTTCATTCAGTGACCCAGTCAAATAATTGGTTTTAGGATTTTATTATGTTTTCCTATATCTATAATAATCCAACACCGGCTCCACTTCTTTATCTCTCTCGCACTGACACTGATCCTGATTAAATTGATCCTCACCGTTATTTGTACAGTCCATAAAGATATCTATTAATATATTTTTTACATTATTTCTAAAGATTACTTTACACAGCAGATAACACGGCTTAACCGAGAGAAATCCTCGTATCAAGTGTTTTCGCCCTCAGAAAATGATGTTGCCATTTCTTTCTTTCTTTCTTTCCCTTTTTCATTTTGTATTTTCCCGATATACCAGGACCACAATACGCAATGATGCCTGAGGCTGTGTGCTTATATCGAATGGAAACGTACAGCAGAGTAAAGGAAAAATTCCGTAAAAGCGAGAGAGAGAGAGAGAGAGAGAGAGGTCCGTTTTCAATTTAAATTTTGAAATCAGTTTCCAAGAATACAATTAATCCTGCGAAACGGGAGAATATTTAAGAGTATAATTTCCATCCTTTAAAACAGAATCATTTTACCAATTGCAAAGGAATGGAAATTTTAGAGATCTTTAATTGAGTTGTCATTCTATAATTTATATTCTTTCACCGGCATTTAACTGTATTGGTTGTGAAGACACCTCTTTAATAGCTGAAAACAGCAAGTTGTACACAGACCCACTGTGAAGTAGTCTGCGAGCTGGCAGAATCGTTAGCACGCCGGACAAAGTGCTTAGCGACATTTCGTTCGTCTTTACGTTGTAAGTTCAAATTCTGATGAAAGTCGGTTTCCCATTTCATCCTTTCGGGGGTCAATAAAATAAGTACCATGTTTGCACTCCTCACACAAAGACGTATGAGATGGCTTGGGCATGTTAGTCGTACGGAAGATGGCAGAATCCCCAAGGACATACTCTACGGAGAGCTTGCTAGGGGTCCTAGGTTTGTTGGAAGACCGTTCTTACGGTACAAGGATGTTTGCAAAAGGGATGTGAAGGAGGCCTGCGACATCAGTATTAGCAACTGGGAAGCGGTTGCTAGCAACCGTGGAGATTGGTGACGCACCATAGAAGAGGGAACACAAAGGAGTGACAGAGGAAGAGAGAGGAGAAATGGAAAGACAAGAAAGACGCCAACAAGAAACTATGACATTAGAACCAGCCAGGCAAAGTCTTCGCTACATCTGCGGCACCTGCCAGCGGGGGGGGGGGGGTCCAGGATAGGGCTACACAGCCACAGTGCAGGCAGCAAGCTGGCAGAAACGTTAGCACGCCGGGCGAAATGCGGAGGGGTATTTACGCTCTGTCTTTACGTTCTGAGTTCAAATTCCGCCGAGGTCACCTTTGATTTTCATCATTTCGGGGTTGATAAATTAAGTACCAGTTGCGTACTGGGATCGATCTAATCGACTGGCCCCCTCCCCCAAAATTTCGAGCCTTGTATCTAGAGTAGAAAAGAAAAGAATGTTGCAAAAAGCACAGCGAGTAACACCCGTTTTATTAACCTACAATATTGCTTTGAATTTTCGTTTTGTAATATCTTCAGCAGGAACAATTGTTAACTCATTGCACGATGTTACTTCGATTGGTGACACGATGGCGTTTCGTAACCGAGAGAAAATTACATTCATTCCAAATGATACGACTCTTTCAATGCATTAACTGCAAACTAGATTTTGTGATAGAATTACCTGACGTCTATTACAACCGTTTTAACTACGAATTCAAATATATGTGGTTAAGGTATACTTCCATTAAACTGACTATCAAACTGTCATCGTATATTTCACGTAAACTTAACATTGAATAAAGTTAGATAACACTAAATTAAATAAGTCGGTCTCTTACTCTTGTTTAATAGTATGAGACTTTCAATTACGGGACAGATTATAGAGAGGAAATGCGAAACATTAGTGGAAAGCAAGTTGAACATGTACTTATTCTCTCGATCTTTTTTCTTGCCGAACAGTTAAGTTACGGGGTGGGGGAAAGACAAACAGGAAATGACCTTCCACCTACAGGAAAAATAACAAAAACAACAAAATTGAAGAATAAAAAAAAACCCAAATGATCGACAGTTATATTACTTGCTGACAGATAGGTTTCCGAGGTCGAAAAAACAAAACTGCCAACTGTGATAATGTCTGCGAATTACAGGAATTGGAAATTGAGTCTTGTTTAAGAAAATATCAAATAATTATTTCGTTTCTTTTTTTCTTTCGTTAACATATTTCAAGGGGAAAATCAAGTAAAATTTTAAATAAAATGGCGGAAATCATTTTGTTTTTCATTTTCCAGCATGTCATTACTTTTTTGTGTTTTTCACAAATCATACATTCACTCACGCAAATGACAAATGTTTCGCAGAAAATCTACACACATTGGATCAGCTTCGGCATCACATAAATCATATCTGAATTTGTTATATCAAACGTTATCATCAAATATGATTCGAAAGTATTTTTTCTCCTGCAAAAATACTTGTCTTTTTCTGTTGCATTTAGCATTTATTACAGCCAAAAGGGGATAAAAAAAAAAAGGATTTGATTTTTTGGTTGTTGTAACATATGGTTGTTTTTTGTTAGGGTATATTTGTGTTAGGGAACATTCTATTCTTATTAATCAAGACATATTCTATTTTTTTTTGCGTAGCAAACTGAAGCAGCAAAACGAATTACAAAAATAGGAAAGTGGAAAGTCTACATATAACGCTAAGCATGTTTACATACATAGATACATAAAAAGAGAGAGCTACATACACACACAAACTTTCAAATACACGCACTCAAACCCATACATGTGAGAAACATATACACAAAAATACATACATACACTCACATACATACACTCACATACATATATACATATATGCATAATAGATACATGCACACACACACACACACACACACACACACACACACATATATATATACATATACATAGGAATGTAGGCATGTGTATTTATATACATCTAAACAAAAATATACTAATATTTATCCATCTATATATATATATATACACTTATGTATGTGTATGTGTATATATATATATATATATATATATATATATATATATATATATATATATATAGATAGATAGATAGATACACACAGACATATATGTGTGCGCGTGTGTCTATAAATAAATGACTATATACATACATATTTGCATATATATATATATTTTTTATATATATATATATGTATATATATATATATATATACATACATACATACATATATATATATATATATATATATATATATATATATATATATATATGTATATGTATATATATATATGTATATATATATACACACACATACATTTATATGTATCTACGTGTATAATAGGTGACAAGTTAAAATATAAATATATAGATAGCATAAAAAAAAATCAAAATTAAAGAAAGCCATTTTTCCCGTCTAAGGAATTTTAAATGCCAATATTTCTGATAAAAATATTTGATATTCTACTGAGATAAATATTGTTCTTATTTTGTAGATTTATTGGTCTCTCTAAAATTCCCAAATGTGAATGTTTTGAAAGAAAATATTTCCAGAAATTAAATTTTCTTTTTCTCTCTATTTCTATTTATCTCTAGAATATACTATTTTGATAAGTGGCGCTGTGAGCAGTGAAACACGCCATATTGAACATTGAAACAGCGCAATCTTGAAAATACTTTTTGTCAAATAAATGCAATTTTCAATGTTATGTTTATAAATAATGTAGAAAATTCGAAATAAATAAAATTAGCGTTGAACAGCCATAGCAAATTATGAAAGTACGTGACGAATCGCCTCATTTTCATAAGTCTCAGCAATAGTTATATTTGTGCAAAAGTACACTACATTATTTTATTAGTTTACGTGACCGCGCTTCAGCTATGAACCATAGGCTACCTACTTGGAAGACGACAGTGGTTAGCGGTGTAAATGAATGAGAAAATCGCAGCGATATAAATGACTAAAACACTGGATATTCTGTAAAATAATTTCAAGAATTCTAAGATTTATGCAATAAGGAATGATTGTGTTGTTTTCATAAGATTTGATTAGAAACTAGGTCACAGGGTCAGGCAACTGGTGTCTAAAATGTATGAAAAAAATCTCGCAAAAATATCGAAATGATGCAGCTGGGTTAATGCATATACATTTGGATCAGCAGCTACAGTAGCTGAAGCAAGAACAGCAGCATCCGCAACAGCAGCAGTATTTAGCGTGGTAGTAGCAGTAGAAGTGGTTGTTTTTTGTTGACGTTACATCATACAATTATCGGTTTCAAATTTTGGCACAAGGCCAGCAAGTTCGGAGGAGGGGGTAACCCTATTAAATCGACCTCACTGCTCAGCTGGTACTTATTACATTGAACCCGTATGATGAAAGGCAAAGTCGAGCTCGGCAGAATTTGAACTCAGAACGAAAGATGGACGAAATATCGCAAATCATTTTGTCTGGCGTGCTAACGATTCTGCCAACACGCCGCCTTTGTTGCGGTATAAAATGATCGATTTCATATGACAGTTTTAGAAAGCCTTTACTAGTGATATGCCTGCAGTTTGTACACCAGAGAAACCTTGTCTCATGCTCCATGCCAAATTATTTCTCATGAAAATGTATTCGATTAACTAAACTCCAATTCTGATAATCATTTATATACAGCCACAAGGAAAAGCAACGTAGCTCCCTGTACATATGACTACAGAGGGAACATGACTCAAGTATATATCTAACTTTAACGTAATAACACTGGCAAAGATTTCTGTTCACACAAGGCCATATGTTCCGACACAGCAGAGAGTAGATTTACTCGACACAATATGCTGTTTAGTATACAAACATCAGAAATGTAAAATAGCAAGTCACCTGCCGCGAATTTTCATTTTCAAAATGCATTGTTGTAAGATTGTTGTCTTGTGTTGCTGAGATCTATTCCTAAGTCTATAGGCCCTATATCGTTTATATATCTAGAAGAGTATTCTGTCTTCTCTTCATATACAAACTATGGATCTCTTCCTAGTAGAAAATAATTAACAGTTCGACCAGCTATTAGAGATTGTTAGCGACTGTCTGTTACAATCAGTTTTATATTATCGTCTGTAGTTTATGTTATAACCCTGTTATCAAAGCACGTTTTAAATATTATATTTCGTAAGCATACAATTTCGTATTTCTCTGACAAGCAGTAAAACAAAACATAGAAACAATGCAAGATAGTTATATAACTGTAAGGTATACATCATAGATAATCTTCGGGGAATTAAAAGATTATGCCATCCTCATACACGTAAAATGATAGATTAAAATGTTGACTCAGAAAATGATCAATGAAGAGGAAAGGAAAAAGTGATTTATCTTTAATAGAAACTGCATTTGACCGCGAAATGAGAATGTATAACCGTTCTAATCAGATACGACCATATTGTTCGTGTGATTCATAGATTAGAAGAATTTCACGTTCTAAATGAACAATATGATCAGTAAATATAATTCATAATCAATGGTAAATGGTTCTTTCATATTCCTATCAAAGTTCAGGGCAAATACGCCAACAGGCTTACATACGCGTATGCGAATAAGCACATATAAGTAATCAGATACACAAACAACACATGTCAGCAGATATACGTAATACAACCTTTCTCTTTCTCAGTCTCTCGCTTAGAATCGACTACACTGAACTGTGAGGAATTATGATCGATGCACTCGGCAGTGTAGCCCTATTTTTTTAATGCAAACAATTCCATTCGGTCTCAGTGGAAGAAAGTGGACACTGAAGAAACATCGGAGAGAGAACACATGATGATGGCGACCAAATATTTCTATATATCTATATCCATATGTATGTATGTATGTATGTATGTATGTATGTTTGTATGTATGTATGAATGTATGTGTGTATGTACGTATGTATGTATGTGCGTATGTATATGTATATATATATATGCACATATAATGATGATGATGATGATGATGATGATGGTGATGACGACGTCGACGACGACGATAATAATAATAATAATAATAATAATAATAATAATAATAATAATAATAGTAATAATAATAATGATAATAATAACAATATTTTTTATTGGCGGCACAAGGTCTCAGATTTGTCGGGTGAGGACTAGTAAGGACTAGTGAGGACTATGTAAGCTTATAGATATGTATGCTTGCTTATATGTGTGTAGGTGTGTGTGAGCGCGCGCTTTTTGGTGAGAAGTTTTCTAGTTACATATTTATGAATGTTATATATCGAATTACGTGCAACTGAAAGTATACACAACCCCAAAAATATCCTTGAATATATATGCGGACATTACTTCGTGCTTGCTGCCATATTGTAGTGTGCCGGTGCGAGTGCTTATTTATGTGTATAACACTGTGAGTGTTGACTATCTATGGCTGGATGCAATACAAGAAATAAACATTAAGTGAATATCTAAACTGTTTTGGTCAAGCAAAGTTTTTGGTAAAGGTCGCAAACATACATTATCATTTTATTCGTAAAATTTATATTGTTAAGGTCAGATTTAAGATGCACTTATATTTTGGAATTGTTTTAGGAGACAGTCAAAACAAATCAATCTCATTTTCCCAACTTCATCTTTCTTCCAACCCTTCACATTTGTCTCTTCTCACTTTATGCCTTTTGTCTTCGTGTTTGAATCTTTTGTTCTTTGACTTTTCTTGTGTTTGCTTAAAATCTCTCAAAAATCAAATATTAAATTTTTATTTTTGTTCGTTTTTAAGATCAATACCCTCTTTTCATACACACACACACACACACACACACACACACACACACATATATATATATATATATACACACACACTATACATACATATATTATTGCATACATACATACATACATACATACATATATACATATACTCCTCTGTCAATATGTATATGTGTGTGTATATTATAAAACCAGGAAAAAACATTAATGATAACTTTTTCCCCTTTTTTGCATATTTTATTTGACTTTTTTCTGAAAACCAAATATTTACCGATTATCTTTTTCTTACAGTTTCTATTTCTTGTTGTCTTCTGTAGCTGTTAAATTTAATCTGTGCATTCATATCTATCATAATATATGATTGGTGCACATGTTCTACAGACTGATGAAAGCGATTCCAATGGTAAAAGCACTCGAAACGACCGTGATTGCTTATAGACGAGAAGAAAGGAACAAATATTAGAAATTTTCAGTAATTGATTTTTATACTAAATATTACATTGATGCGACAATTCCATTGTAGATTGCTTCAGGAAACGATAGTAAAGCAAGAGGGCGACCAGACGCCGTTATAGCTTCGTTCCTCTGTTCAAACAAAACCGCATCAATGCCTCTAACTAATACCATTTTCGTCATTTTGTGTTTAGTTCTCTTTGACAAATAGATAAATCATTATAAAAAAAAAGTTATGAACTAAATGATAAAATTCACCTTGCTGAGTCCCTGGCGAGCTCATTTTAAATCCCAGGCGGAAGTATTTTAATTCACTAAGGTAGTTAAATAGTTCTGGGAAAAAAAAATATAAAAGATGTTTCCTTTAATTCTCGTTTGAAGTCAAAGACACAAAACTGATTACACCACATGAAACAACTGACTTAATATTTCACGCAGAGAACCAAAGAAGAAAAGCCTTAATACATAAGTGTGATTGAGTGCATGTTCTATATTATAAACGATGGACTGGTATCAGGACGTGATATATATTTGGGCAGAAACACGTCTTTTCAACGCGTAGGTTACGAAAATGTGAATTTTCCTGAGACGTTCTCAAAAAATGGTTGTACGATTTCACGCTTTCATTCACAAGCGATGGTGGGGACAAACACAGACACACAAATACACACAAACAAACACACACACACAGCACACACACACACACACACACACACACTACACACACGCACATACAACATACAACACGCACACACACACATACGCCGGGCTTGTTTTCATTTTCCATCTATCAAATCCTCAAGACTATAGTGGAAGACACTCGCCCAAGGTGACACGCAGTGGGGCTGAACTCAGAACGATGTGGTTAGGAAGGAAGCTTTTTACCACACAGCCCCGCCTGCGCTTGAAATGTAAATACAAACATTTCTCATGGTTTCTTATGTAACAGCGTAACGACGTATGATTTTCAAGTAGAACTTACAGTGTGACCAGAGCACGAGATTGCTTGGAGCCACAAGGCACATTATAAAAACATTTCTAGTCTCGTGTCTTCATCTTAAGAAATTATTGGCAGTTCTTATCTTAAGAGATTTTCACGAAATGATTTTTACTTCTCGTTGGATGGAGTTCGTTTCGGGTTGATTTTACTTAACGGAACAAGAGACCATGTGTATGTATGCATGTATGTATGTATGTATGTATGTATGTATGTATGTATGTATGTATGCATGTATGTATGTATGTATGTATGTATGTAGTATGTATGTATATGGTTGTACGTATGTGCGTGTGTGTGTGTGCTTGCATGTGTTTGTACGTGTGTGTGTATGATTTAAGGACTGTGTCAAGTCCTATATTAAAGGCCTGTGATATGCAGGAGACCGATTGGGAGAGCGATGCCTGTCATCGTCACAGATGGAGGAAGCAGGTTAAGGAGGGAGTCGACACCTTTGAGAGAGGACGTATTGTGCATGAAGACGTATTGTGCATGCTGCTCGAAAGCGCACATCTGGTGTAGCGAATGGGGAAAGCTTGGTCTGTAATGTTTGCAGTCGTGTACGCTTGTCAAGAGCAGGGCTGCAAATGCAAATTATAAGCTAGTCCTATAGGGCACAATGTTCTTGAAGGTCAGCAAAGGTCTTCCTGAATCACGAGTGGACGGCCATCGTGTATGTATGTATATATTTATACTTGTGCTCTCAGTGTTTCAAATGTATATAGATAGTCTTGCGTAGACATACATATTTACATACTCAATTATTCAGATATTCGAAACTACGATAACAACTACGGCAATAAAAAACAACACAAAGAACCAAATTGGAATGAAAGGAATCCGGACTTGCAGTGAACAGTTTCAGGGCTCAAATATACAACTATCAGCTGGAACTGTATAGACTAAAAACAAAAATGGAATTCACAGGATGATAGCGAATGCTGTGACATCAATGGCTCTCCAAAGTAAAAAGAAACTAACCTGCGTTTAACAAAAATCGAAACATGCTTTCTTGGCTCATTCTCTTGAAATTTACTCCATGATATACGATTTTACTAACAAACAGACGCCTGAACAGAATCGATTTTATTACTGTCATCTATCAGCGGTAACTGAAATTTAATACAACAATTATTTCTGATGGGATTTTTCCAGAGGAAGCAGCATTTGTCTACAATGTGTCTTCTACTTAAGTGATTGCCATGATTGAATCTCACCTTGGAGGAGGATAATCTCTTTGCCTGTCTGCCTCTCAGCTTGTGGATTACCTCTCTGTTTCTTTGTCTCTTTATGTATATATATATATATATATATATATATATATATATATATATATATATATATATATATATATATAAGCTCACACTTTTACACCCGCGAGTATATATACTTACAAAGAGCGAAAGAGATAGAGAGACAGAGAAGAGATAGAGATAGAGAGATTGGACACTACATTTAATTTAGCTCTAGAATAGAATATTGAGTATTCTGTATCTAAAACCCAAATTTATATCGAAAGATGTAAAAAATGATCATAAATGTACATGTATATATATATATATATATATATATATATATATATATATATATATATATATATATATATATATAGGTATATACATGCGTACTTATATATACATGCATATATATAAATAGTTTTCACAAAGTACAGGCTGCATGGATGGACAGAAGCTCTCTCTCGTTTTCTCCTTGCTGATTGCACAGATTCATAAAATCAAACTCGCTAACGTGCGCGTGCACATGCAGACACGCACACACACACACACGCACACACACACAAACACACACACACACACACACACACACACACACACACAGAAACACACACTTAAGCACACAAACACTCATTCTCTTTCTTTCACTTCCTATTTTTCACTGTCCTCTCTCACTTTTACACAATCTATACTACCCCCACCCTACACCCCTTTCTCGTTGCCATAGAAGAATGCAATACTAATTGAATAGTTCTTCCAATGTAGCATCTACCATCGCATTTGATATCTTGTCAACAGACATCAAGCATCTTTCGATTGATAGAGGCAACATTTTATATCTCTAACCCAAAATTCCATATTTCTATTAACCTACATTGAAGCTACACATGCACATACAAATACACACACACACTCACACACACACACACACACACACACACACACACACACACACACACACACACACACGCACACACACATGTATAATCACCCAGTCACATACAAATGCACACACGCTGCAGTCGTTTGCATAACATTGTTATCAGAAATATAGTTGAGCAAGAAATGAGCGCCCAAACAATTACACGATTAAGTCAGCCAATGGAAGTCCAGAACTGAAACGAGGTGGACATAGAAGAATTTTTATAGGTACACACACACACACACATTTAGGACAATCCCATAAGCGCTTGTGAGCAGAGGGTGCTGCAGTTACACTTTATCCGAATACAAGAGTTGATGTATAAAAAAAAAAACAATACATCCAAATTAATTAAGACGTTGATAGGTAACATATCGTTAAACTGCAATACCTTATCATAATATAGCAAACCCCGGGTGAAAGAAATTTTCATGTATGTACAAAATCAGAAAAACGAATCTAAGCAGCTTAAACACCTTCATACATTTCAACAAACACACCATTTTTATATTAGAATATTGTTTGTTATGGCTGGTCATTTTCCTCCTAGTTGTAGAGACGTTCTCTGACTCCAGCTATTTGAATCTGACAAGCCACCTATACTACTAAACACTTTATATGTGCGAAACCAATGGTCACTCAATAGCCAGCCTTAACAAACACTTTTCTATATAATGCTACTCTAATGTTTTACAGTTTGCTTTTTCGGATATTTGAACTAATGATGCTATCGATCTTTAAGAAGATATATACATATAAGAGAAACACTTTTTATCTCTCAGTTTAATCGTCTTCATATTTGGTTATATAAAATATTTTTCAATAGGTAAGATTTCGCTTCTATACTCATGGTTGAGCTTTTTATTTAAATTAAGATTTGCTCGAATGTAATTAAATTTCGAGAAAACCCTTCGATCTGCTAAATGAAATAGTTACAGAATTCTTGCGATGCAATCCACCCCGAATATCTTTTGTTAGATAAACAACAACTAATAGTTTTTTCTTTTTATTTGTTGCCCTCCACACGGTGACTATCGCAGAGATCGTTCATGCTAGCTTTTGTTATGTGCATCGACTTACTTACGATGCCCGAATCCAATCAAAAGCCGCGAAATAAAAGAACAAAATGAAAATAAACTGTCCTTTTCTTCTTCCCTTCTACTTATTTTCCGCGTGGAAAACTGATCTGATATAGATAATTGTAGAATATAAACAGCTTAAAACAATTTAAAACGGCAGTTTGAGAAGAATGCATCAAATTTCTCAAAGCTATCATTAGATAAGAGACATTTTTTGACGAAAGATGGAAGAAAAAACGTCCCATGATAAAAGTCATTAACAATATCGCTGGAAGCTGTACAAGAACGTTTGATAACATATAGTGGACAAGTAATACCTGTTTAGATATAGCAGCCATCGTTGTACAGTTATAATGAAATATCAGCCGAGATGGATAACAAAGTTATAAGAATATATCAACCGCCAATACTGCGGCATCAAACAGGAGATGAGTAATAAATTCACGTCTTCAACTCATGCACAGAACAATACGGAGATTCTTGTGGGGAAATAAACAAAAATCAATGTTCGAGCTCAAGATATTCAGTGAGTAACTCTGTTATCACAAAACTCTACTTCAATGAGCCACTGTTGACCACTCGTTTGCTTCTAATCCACAAACTGTATACGAAAGGATGACGAAGGAAACTAATATCTCAGAATAAAGAACTGCTTTTCTATCTAAAATCTGAAATGAAAAGAAAACTTTAAACCATAATGCAATATGGCTGAATACAATCAGGAATAAATACCGTGTCAACATCGTCACTGAAATCTTACATCAGCAGATGTGGAAGTTTCACGGAATCTTCGAGAGAAACTTGAATAACGAGAAGGCTCCACGTTGACACCAAATAGCTGGACAGTGGTATAAGTTATTAACATGCTACAGAAAGTCTCTCGCGTGTATATCTAAAACAAATCTCTACAACCAAGTTCAGACACCATGTTTGCTTGCAATAGCGCAGACAAATCTAATCGGCAAGGATGAAAGTATAACCTAGAGAGAAAGTTATAGATCTATTGCTTGGCTAATATATATTGAAGCTGTTCACAAGCTATTTAAATCTATTCTTCATGGCCATTGCAAATCCACAAGGAAGTAACTGATATAGATTTGAGCAATGGTAAACTATGAAATGACTTTCAACCATTTATAAAATGTTATTAAATTTATACATAGAGCAACGCTTGGTTGTCTTTTCTCCAATGAAGCAACATTTCACATCCATGAAGCAATTTTACGAATTGATATTTATTTTTATAGCATCTTCAAAAACAAAATAGCATAATTTCACCACAGCAAACAACAAAAAAATGTCCATGTCAGAGACACAACTAAGATCTGTTTTATTTACTGGTTATTTATACAGTACAAACTACATGAGTACAATCAGATCTTGTCTTCAGTCAACAAACATAAAATAAATACCGGGCTCAATGTAATCGACAAGTCCCCTCTCTAAAATTGCTGGCCTTGGGCCAATATTTGAAACTATTATTATCTTATAGTCTTGTCATTTTCTTCCTCCTCATTGCTCTTACTTCCTTCAGTTCAACCTCTGAGCAATTTAGAAACCATAAACATCTACTTTCCATGGTAATTCATTGACGCAACATTTGCATTCCCGAAACTTTATCTCGTACATCTTTCTCTTTCCCTTTTCTCATCATCCCATTCTCTCTCTCTCACCCTCTCTCTCTCACCCTCTCCCTCTCTCTCTCTCTCTCTCTCTCTCTCTCCCTCTCTCTCTCTCTTTACCTCTATCTCTTCCCCCTCTCTCTCCGTCTTTCTCTTTTGTTTCTAGATCCTTCTTTGACTTTTCAAAGCCAATTGTTTTAATGTATGAAATTTGTTTAATGTTGATTCGATGCCTTGCTATTCTCTGCTGGAGTAGATGGAGCTATGAAAGAGAGGAAATTTCATCAGTGTGTACAAGGAAGTGTACACACTAAATGTTCAGTGCATATATATTGATTATAACTGATGGGTCTATTAGTTTAAATATTATTATTATCGAGGAGGAAATGTTAGATGTGTGTGACTACTTCAGCATGCTAACTGCCGACCGACTCATTGAGAGGCGCACACACAGAAAGACAGCGCCTCATATATACACACACAGATGCGTACACATATAACACACACGCACACACACACACAAACACACAGACACACACATACACACACAGAGACATATATATATATATATATATATATATATATATATATATATATATATATATATATATATATATATATATAAATACACGAATAGATGCACGTTCAGAGGCGCCTCCTACAGATATACACACGTGGTTGTACGTACAATGCATGTAGTCAGGCATATATATACCCGTAGTAGAATTCACATGGGTACATAGACGCACTCATACACACAAACACACACGCACACACACACACACACACACACACACACACATATGTATACAGAAACATAGAGATGCATTGAGAATCACATGCACACATAATCTCTTTCTCTCTCTCTCTGTGTTTGTCTCTCTCTGTCTTGCACATACACATATACATACACAAACAGATGTACACGCAAACACACACATACAAGCGTGCACGCATGTGCAACCAAGCAGATATACTAAAACAGAAGCGGAAATACAGGAGGCAGACGGACATGTAAGCACGCAATCATACACACAGTCATATGTAGACAAAAACAAACACACAACACACACACACAACACACACGCACACACACACACACACACACACACACATACACACACGCATACACTCATGTATATATACAAACGTGTGTATATAAACAGAGGCATGCAGATACAGACACAGATGTACTGCCTAGAAGACAGACACCTACGCATGTAGATGCACACACGCACATACACACAAATAAGCACACACATACACAGCCGCAAATATACAAACGTTGAGATACAGAGACACATTCGACAAAAACACACACAAAATGATATGGACACACGCACTGGCGCATCCACACGCATAGATACAGACCGATACCTAGCTAACCACATATAGACACAACACGTATATTTGGACTCCACCGATAAGCACTTACGCATCGATGCCTCCATAAGTATATACACACACACACGCACACACAAACGCACACATACACACGCACACATGCAATTAACAGATATGCGTTCATTTCAGTCACAACCATACACGTACAAATACATAATATACGTTCGCATATCCGCCGCCGCCATTAATATATGTGTGTGTGTGTGTATGTGTATGTGTGTATTTATCTCTCTCTCTCTCTCTTAGTCTATATATAGATGTGTGCGCGTGTGCGTGTAGCTGTGTGTGTGTGTATCTCTCTCTCTTAGTCTATATATATATATATATATATGTGTGTGTGTGTGTGTAGGTGTGTGTATCTCTCTCTCTCTAAGTATATATATATATATATATGTGTGTGTGTGTGTGTGTGTGTGTATGTGGTGCGTGTGTGCGTGTAGGTGTGTGTGCATCTCCCACTCTCTCTCTCTAAGTATATACATATATGTGTTTATGCGTGTAGGTGTGTATGTGTTTGTGTGTGTATCTATCTTTCACTTAGTCTATATATATATACGTGTGTGCGTGCGTGTAGGTGTGTGTGTGTGTGTGTGTATGAGTATAAATCTAAGTATATAATACACATGAAAGTAAATATATAATTCTACATAATTAGAATATAAATGGATGCTTTATATCGATTATATATACATATTTCATTAACTTAATGAAGATTTACAATCTCTATCAGACTATATATAGATATACGCAAAAACAGCCGCATTGACACGTACAAACCTACACACACACACACACACACACACACACACACACACACACACACACACACACACACACACACATACACACACTACAGTACAAATACAGATTCATAGTCACGATTCCCCTGTTAATACTATCGTACACGATTTCTATACACACATATATTTATGGAAGCCACGCTGTGCTGCTAATTCTGTTTCTTATTCCCGACCAATCACAGCGTGTTTATATTTTCGAGATGAAACTGTAGACTTCTACATCGCAGCACTGCGTGCACACTCTGCCAGTTAAGTGGTCTTTGACAAGTTTCTAAGGAGGGGCCAAAACTGGCTGTTTGCATTGTCACTTATAGTCGATGTAGCCACCGGATATCTATCTATCTATCTATCTATCTATCTATCTATCTATCTATCTATCTATCTATCTATCTGTCTATCTGTTTATTTGTCTGTCAGTCAATCTGTCTGTCTGTCTGTCTATCTATCTATCTATCTATCTAGAATGGGCGGTAGTGGCAGACCGGTACTTTTTCGCAGGAATCTGGATTTCGAAGTAAAGACAACATTAGTAGACCCGGAGGGTGGACTGGTCGTCTTGGATGTCAACGGCATCAATGGGTGCGCTTTTCGACTCGTATCAGTCTGACCTGTTAAAGGCGGTACGCCTTTAACAGGTCAGCCGGATTTCTTTCGACGTCTAGAAGTATTCCTAGGAACGTCACGTCTTTTACTTTCAGTGGGGGATTGGAATGCTACCTTGGACACACATGTAGACTACGTGGGCAGAGATAGGAATAGACGGGGATGCAAATGTTCTCGAACAACTATGCCGTCCCGAGTCGACCTTGAGCGACTTCAACAAAACCAAAGCCGATAGCACTACCAGGCCAGGGATCTCTGGAAGTTGTCCACAGGTGTCGGCCCGAAAGTCGTCTTGTTGTGTACAAGGGAAGTAACAAGGTTTTGATATGTCGATATCGTACCCACGGATGATGGAGTAGGTTGGAAACGCGCTGTTTTCTAATTGGCAGAAAATTCTGAAAATTATCAAAGTCTCAACAACTTTTTCTGGAATAAATGAATAAGAAACTCGGATTCAGCATCAAACATTACATCTATATGATACATTATAAGTTTTGTTTTCAAACAATTGTAAGCAGTGACGAAAACCACAAAGATCCGGAGACCGTCCTATATATATATATATATATATATATATATATATATATATATATATATATATATGTGTGTGTGTGTGTGTGTGTGTGTGTGTGTGTGTGTGTAGGCGCAATGGAAATCGAGTCATGAGATGTTGCTGGTTGTTGGTTTTTACAAATAGTCAATAAGTTTTTTGGTGTTCGGTATGTTTAAACTTTATCTGTTCTTTAATCATTACAGTATTCGTTTTATCTTCCTTTAAGTTGTTCAATAGACACAACAAGTTATCGTGGTTCGAAGAACTAAGAATTTCAGGCATTTTCGGGCAGATGTGAGCCTCGAGATGAAGAAGCTTCGAAAATATGTCCAATGTTTCATAAACTATACGAGGATGAAAGTTATAGATAATATCACTATAGACAGGAAAACTGAGAGACAGACAGGGAGATAGTTAGAGAGGTAGATAGACAGATAGATAAAGAGAGAGAGAGAGAGAGAGAGAGAGAGAGAGAGAGAGAGAGAGAGAGAGAGAGAGAGAGAGAGACAGAGAGAGAGAGAGAGGAAGAGAGAGGAAGAGAGAGTGAGACAGACAAACAAATAAATAGACAGATCAATAGATAAAGAGAGAAAAGAAAATAGAGACAAAGAAATTCATTGATAGACAGGAAAATAGATGGATAGATAGGTGGATGAATAGCTTGCTAGATAGATAGATAGATAGACAGACAGAAAGATAAATAGGTAGATAGACAGATAGATAGATGGACAGATAGAAAGATATATAGGTAGACATGAATAAATATAGTTAGACAGGTAGGTAGTTGTAGAATGGTAGGAAGGGAGAGGAAGGGAGAGGAAGGGAGGAAGGAAGGGGCTAGGGAGGAAACAGTGAATAACATGGATGCGCAATGTTAATTTAACTGGAATTGTATGAATATATTGTGAATGTATCTCCGAATTGAATAAATGAAATGAGATGGGAATGAATAACTAAATCTAAAACCAGAAACAGGTCTGTGTTAGTAGTATGATGTAAAACAAGAAAACCGGACGTAAATACAGTTTTATAGCAGGCTTTAGGCTTCGCTCTATCGTCAATTCATGTTATTCTATGATTTTGCAGATCAATCTTCTTGTGTATAAGCGTGCATATAATGAACTAACGGGTGTAGATGCATGTTTGTGTGCAAATATTTACGTACGTGTCTGTATGTGATACCTGCATGGCGGTTTATGCGAGTTTGCGTCTTGTGTTGCGCATGTTTTATAACTGTTACAGCTCAAAGCAATTTCACACCTTAAGAGAATTGAAAAATTATGCAATAATCAGTTGGCCTTGCTAACATTTGGCTGCCGTATTACGAAAATCTAATTAATAATACGTAAAAGAATCGAAATACAAAGAATCTATATCTGTCAGAGCGAGAAATTCAGCAGTTTCACTTTCAAACCGATACGCAAAGAACAGCGTTGGAATGTTTCATGCATATTAATTTCAGAACGAACCGAAAATAATCTGCTAACAAGAAGAATCACACCTTCCTTCACTAAAACCTTGACTTAACCTTGATATTCAATATTTTATGGTTGGCTAAATCCTGCAAGAATCAAACCAGAAGACTGCAAGTATGTTTGTACTTTATTTCTCTGCAAGATTATCCGCCAACTTGTTCATCTTTGCCAAGTTGGATCTTTTAATGTTCTTACGTCAGTTTGCAAATGTAATTTAATTAGTTCATCTTTTATTTTGTTTATTAAACCAAACAACGAGGAATAACTACAGTCGTATATCAACAATAATGGTATAATAATAATAATAATACACTAATGCCTATTTTATTTAATTTTCACATTAACTACACTTCATTGGTTTCAAGAATTTCTTTTTAATTTTTGTTTATAAATGTGTGATGGAGAGAAGAAAATCCAAGACACCTGACGAGAGCATTTAACTCAGTGGTAGATGATCTGGATGATCGTGGTGGAATTAATATCACTGAAATTGAGAGATGATTTCATGCTAATATAATAAACAAAGTGGATAGTTAAGTGGAATAAGATAAAACATAACCTAAGCTCTTTAATTTTGCAACATGGCTGCCGCTACTTCTTTTCAACACTTACTCTGATAATAATGTGACGACCACAAATTGAAAGTCCTTTCTCCTATCCTACCGCAATCTTCTGTCAATGTAAATGATTTAATTCATAAAAGAAAATGCCCGTCACTATAGTACAACGGTAATTCCTCAGAAATAAAGTGTTTATTACTAGATTTTGATTCCAGTTTGGAAAGTGTTTCACTTCCATTTGTGACTTACATTACGAAAGTCATAAACGTTAGAACGTTAATCAATCTCAACTATTATTGTGAAGTATTATATAACTATATAGACACAATTATATTACAATATATTCTCGATAGAAAAGTTATTCAGACTTAACTGCGATCCTAAAATCCCGATCAAAAGAAATTCCACGATTTAGACAAGTTTACCAATTCAAGTTAGTTTCTCTTATACTTTAGGAGCTGGTAAACTTACAGGAATATTTCAGGTTTGTAGTATATATTAGAAAATATCCGATAAACTATTTGAAATACGGTAAGTTAATATTTAGCTTAACGTGTCTTTTTATTAACACATATTACTGTAACCTCTGCGAGAATACCTCTTAACATTTGATTCCTTATATTCTATCCTTCGTTCTGCTTGCCTCACTTTGCCATTATCTTCCTCTAAAATCTTCCTCTATGCGGTCGCTCGACCTGATAGAAATATCAACCTGATATTCCTGAAATTACTCCTTACCTTTATTTTTTTTTTAATCAGTTAAGGTAGTCCTGGTTTAAGACCCATAAAAAATAGACAAGTCGCAGCTGGAGCAAAATTGAGCAGCATTTCTTTGATCAATTAGAATCAAACTGGAGTTGAACGACAGCAATGACAGTTCTAGAGTCCTTCAAGATTATATGGACCTATATTTAATGGTTAAAATGGTGGATTACGCCTATGGAGGTAATAAGTGCAAACATTATAAATATGTTCTGTTCTGCAGCTATTCTTTAGCTTGTTTAAGCTAGACATTGCCGGGGAGTCAGTTGCAACGACTCGTGAGGTGAAATGCGTTCAAACCAGATTCGAAACTGAGATAGCGGGCGTTTGATATATAATTCTGTATTGCTTGCCTCAACATTATGTATTATATTGGCCACTATAATGCAATATTAAGATTATATCAACATCATTCTCGGCAGAAAGAAAACAAAAACAAACTCGCATACAAAAATAATAAACCTATAATAGAGAATATTCAACAAAATTACTGTCTAATATATTGATTTTCTGTGTTTCGAAAAGTAGTTTTTGTTATTTTATAAATTCTTGTAGTGAAACAGGCCAAACGGAAGACATAGCTCCAAAGAAAGATACAGATCAATAAAAGACACCAAACAGACAGGCTTCGTAATATGACAAAAGATATACAACTGTAAAACATTTCTTACGGATATACCAAATATTGATCTCTTTCTTAGACACAAAAACACCACGTATATGGGAGGTGGCTGTATAACCGAATGAATCAATTGGAATATTATTGGTACTTGATACATCGAAACCGAATAAATTTCAGAAATAGGCCTTTCGACGTTAGGTTTAGAAAAAAACAAACTAAACGATGAAAGTAAAGACGCTCTCACTGGCGTTGTAGGAGATGAGACGTGGTGGCAACCATGAACCTCCATTCGTTCTCTCAGACTCAAGGAGTTGATAGGGTTGATGTCCATTCTGAACATTTATTTACATATCTACTATCTGATGGAATGCCATGGGTAAGGAGAAAACCAAAACAGTTATACACCTAAAAAATATTTAATATCTTATGTTACGGCTCTTGGTTGCGAACAGCTGAAGAACTTTATATCTGTCGATTGTTTCAACACTCACATTGATGAGTCCAGCCCCTTTTGTGCTGTCAATTGAAGCTTTAATTTCAATGTAGATGAGAAGTGGACCCTTCTAAAACCAAAAAGCTTTATCCCCCATTGATGGATACTCCTGATCAAGAGAGGCATCTTTATTGACTTATTTATTTATAGACTGTCAGACGAAGTCGTCAAACCCCTCTTTCAAACCGGATGCGAATCCAGATTCAAATCCAAATGTACAGACTCGATTCAACCGGAAGAACCAAATGAGACACAAGAAGCAACGTTATCCTGAATATTTCTCTCGATAAAGCTGCTGTCTAAATAAGGGCAGAAACTCACTGAATTGATGTTTGTATGTTTTTTTTTATGCATCTAGTTAAACATTTCTATAAACCCAAATGAAATTAAATAAAGTGTAACATGCCGCAAGCTTTTCGAGCTGCGGTTGTTTGTGATTAGAGAAGTAAATAGACCAGGTGTTGTAGACAAAGGCTTCTGTTGATTGGATGTATGTGGTTTATTTTGTTCTGGAAATTACAATAATGAACTTCCCCGTTCTGTATGGAGAGACAAAAACAAAATCCTTGTTATTTTGTGAAGTGAAGAAGTGTGTTTTCTTTGTTTTCTTATTTAGAATGGAAAATTGAAAAACCAGTTCTACCTAAACTGGTTTAAAATAGAGTCAATGATTAAAAAAATACAGTAAACTAATTGAAACAAATTTGAACATCATCCCCCATCTCATACCAACACCGTCCACCGCACACTAACACCACCCCCAGCTCCAGCCCCACCACGACCTTTACAACCACCAGCACCACTGCTGCTGCTGCTACTAATGCTAGTACTACTACTACTATAATATAGAACAATAGAACAAATGAGCCATTGACGAAACACCCACGCAGTTGGTTGTTTGTGTAGAAAAAGCTACCAAATATTCCTCTAGCGACACGCTAGTGTCTTACAAAATACAGGACATATATAGTCTAGGGTGGGACTACACTGTCCGAAAAAAATATGAGGGAGGCCAAATCAAAATTTTGAATGTATTTCAAAGCAGGTCAGCTAAAACAGGACTGACGTGAGGCTAAATAACAACAGCATCAACTACTGTGAAAAGAAAAAGAACAAAAGGAAGCGCATACATTGATTTATTATCAATAAGACACTGAATCTAAACAATTCAATGGGGCGGGGAGATAAGAAGTAATATTATTTTCCTAAATTAACAGAAATTATCAGAGGCTTGAATGACGCGAAAAAGAATTTGGCTGAGGAATGAAACAGCATCATAGCCTCGACTTGGCACTAACTTATCTTGTGTTCTACATGGAAGAAATATAGATTTGGTTTCTTCTGGTTAACGCTAAACTAATTAGAACGATAAAACTGTAATTGATTGATTTAAAACTAATATGATATTATTTGTCTATATTTTATCGATTCTTCTTAGGAAAGAAAACGAAGTTAACCCAAGCGTAGGACAATACAAAATTATTGAACTGATGGAGTTTGTTGTTTGCCTTATGTAGGTCTCTGTCAGAAATTAGGTCTCTCAACACACGAAGAGTTATCAAGGACTTTAAGGAAATATAATCTTTATTAAGCTTAGGATATCGATCTTAATTCCTCCTCCTTCCTCCTCTGTAACTCCTTCGCCATTTGATTATCCACTTCTATTTCCCAGCGTTTCCTTTTACCAGTATTCTCCAGCACCACCAGCATCAGCAGTAGCAACAGAACCACCACCACCACCACCACCACCATCACCACCACCACCACCACCACCACCACCACCACCACGCCACCACCGCCACCACCACGCCACCACCGCCACCACCAACACCGCCGCTGCCGCCACCGCCGCCGCCGCCGCCGCCGCCGCCGCCGCCGCCGCCGCCGCCGCCGCCGCCGCCGCCACCACCACCACCACCACCACCACCATCACCACCACTTCCACCATCACCGCAGCTGCTGCTGCTACTACGACTGGTAATAATAATAATGATAATAATAATAATAATAATAATAATAATAATAATAATAATAATAATAATAATAATAATAATAATAAACTAATACAAATAGCCACAAAACACGAGCAAAACAAAAAACTGTTTTCAGTATTTAAGGAAGCTGACAAATACAAACAAGAAATCAATCTACCTAACAAATACGAAGAAGAAGAAGAAGAAACAACAAAAGCTATAAAACAAATGAAATCCAAACTAAAACTAGAACAGCAACGGACCATGATAAAACGATGGCAAGAAAAGCCCCTACATGGTAAATACTGGGCTAAACTAAATGCGAAAGAAATAGACAGAGAAAAATCCCAGCAATGGCTGAGAAGCTCAGGACTCAAAGCAGAGACTGAAGGATTTTTAATTGCTGCACCAGACCAAAGCCTCCCCACCAGAAATTACCAAAAACACATAATGAAAAGAAATATAACAAGTACCTGTAGAATATGTGGAGATCGACAAGAAACAATAAATCATATTATCTCTGGCTGCCCAGTCCTGGCTAAGAAGGAATATATTCACAGACACGACAGAGCTGGGACCTATATACACTGGAAGCTATGCCAACATTATGGAATAGCAACAGAAAAAAGATGGTATAAACACACGCCAGAAAAGGTCACAGAAAACGAGAAAGCAACCATACTCTGGGATATGCCAATACACACAGATAGAGAAATTAAGGCAAATAGACCAGATATAGTTGTCAAAGATCATGAAGGAAAAAAATGCCTTCTAATTGATGTTTCAATACCAGCAGATGACAACGTTTCTCTAAAAGAAATGGAAAAACTTTCAAAATACAAAGACCTGGAAATAGAGATAACTCGAATGTGGAATCTAAAAACAGAAACAATTCCTATCATAGTAGGTGCCTTAGGTATAATAAAAAAATATTCAGACAAATACATAACAAAAACACCAGGACTTACAAATATATATCACATACAGAAAATTGCACTACTGGGTACTGCACACATTCTACGCAAAACACTTTCAATACAGTAAACATAAGAGCACCACAACAAACCACAGCACATACCCAAGGCGCACAGAGCTGCGCTCGGTAGTGAAGTGAAAGCACGTTATAAAAATAAAACTACTGAATAATAATAATAATAATAATAAAAGAGAACTAGACGAAAGCCAACCATATAAGTATTTAGGAGTCAATGAACTAGATAGGATACAACATACACAAATGAAAGAAAAAATAAAGAAAGAGTACTATAGACGAGTTAGATCAATACTAAAAACAGAGCTCAATGCTAAAAACAAGATAATGGGTATCAACACTTTAGCTGTCCCAGTTATAAGCTACAGCTACAACATCCTTAACTGGACACTAAACGAACTATGTAAAATAGACAGGAAAACAAGAAAAATAATGACAGGATATAGGATGCACCACCCAAAATCTGACATAGAAAGGCTATATATACAACGCACAGAAGGTGGCAGGGGTCTTATACAGCTAGAAAACTATTATAAAATAACCAAAATAGGACTGCAAAAATACCTACTCCAGAAGCAAGGGAAACTAATACAAATAGCCACAAAACACGAGCAAAACAAAAAACTGTTTTCAGTATTTAAGGAAGCTGACAAATACAAACAAGAAATCAATCTACCTAACAAATACGAAGAAGAAGAAGAAGAAACAACAAAAGCTATAAAACAAATGAAATCCAAACTAAAACTAGAACAGCAACGGACCATGATAAAACGATGGCAAGAAAAGCCCCTACATGGTAAATACTGGGCTAAACTAAATGCGAAAGAAATAGACAGAGAAAAATCCCAGCAATGGCTGAGAAGCTCAGGACTCAAAGCAGAGACTGAAGGATTTTTAATTGCTGCACAAGATCAAAGCCTCCCCACCAGAAATTACCAAAAACACATAATGAAAAGAAATATAACAAGTAACTGTAGAATATGTGGAGATCGACAAGAAACAATAAATCATATTATCTCTGGCTGCCCAGTCCTGGCTAAGAAGGAATATATTCACAGACACGACAGAGCGGAGACCTATATACACTGGAAGCTATGCCAACATTATGGAATAGCAACAGAAAAAAGATGGTATAAACACACGCCAGAAAAGGTCACAGAAAACGAGAAAGCAACCATACTCTGGGATATGCCAATACACACAGATAGAGAAATTAAGGCGAATAGACCAGATATAGTTGTCAAAGATCATGAAGGAAAAAAATGCCTTCTAATTGATGTTTCAATACCAGCAGATGACAACGTTTCTCTAAAAGAAATGGAAAAACTTTCAAAATACAAAGACCTGGAAATAGAGATAACTCGAATGTGGAATCTAAAAACAGAAACAATTCCTATCATAGTAGGTGCCTTAGGTATAATAAAAAAATATTCAGACAAATACATAACAAAAACACCAGGACTTACAAATATATATAACATACAGAAAATTGCACTACTGGGTACTGCACACATTCTACGCAAAACACTTTCAATACAGTAAACATAAGAGCACCACAGCAAACCACAGCACATACCCAAGGCGCACAGAGCTGCGCTCGGTAGTGAAGTGAAAGCACGTTATAAAAATAAAACTACTGAATAATAATAATAATAATAATAAGTACAACAGTAACGACGTGAAAAATAAAGTTATTGCCATTTGAGCCATCCGTACAAACGATAAACCGTGTTCTAAAATGATTTACAGGAAGCAGTGGGGAGAATATATGTGTATATATATATATATATATATATATATATATATATATATATATAAGTTATGTGTGTGTGCCAGCAGTAAAAACATTTTAGCAATAGTTATATAGAACTATTAAAAAGTGGATATAAAATACAGAATAAAGAGACACACAGACATATAAATGTATATATATATGTATATATATAAAACAAATATGCCCATTTATCAAAGTCTCCCAGTTGAATGAAAGCCACCAACTCTTCCAACTGGTTTCCGATTCTTGTACATGAACTTCATGCTATCGGATGCATCCGCAAGTAATTATTCATTCATTTACTTATTTATTTAGTTTTTTTGTTAGTCGAGTCTTGAAGGGCTTACCTCCTCTAGAGAACAGTCTTTCTGATATATATGTATACATATATACACACACACACACATACACGCACACACACACACACACACACACACACACACACACACATATAAATATATATATATATATATATATATATATATACACATATGGAAACCAAGGCCGTCTTTAGTAAAAAGTTTATTCTTCAAAATGTTATGTTACTCGTACATCTAACTCGCCGTTCAACAACATATTCAATCGTTTTCATAAAGCGAATACATCAGTTGAACATTCCATAGCATTTTTCGAAACCGTTTTGAAGTTGAGCGCCTCAGTTGGAACTCTTCCTCTATCCTATAAACTTTCTGCTTCGGTACACACTTTCCTTATTTAAAAAAAAATCCTTTATTTCCCTCGAATGCCTTGCTTCTTCTCCATCCCCGATTTCTGTGACAAAGTCTAGGCGAATTTTCCGAACATTTTCGTACCTTAAACTATTAAATCATCGGATTGGATTGGTAACCTCTGGCTTCTGCTGTTACTATGGCTACGGGTCCTGTTGATTCCCACCGCACTGAAAGTCACGATGTTTCGTATTCGAAAGTAAAAGTTGACACAGACTTATTCAAAAATTAACTGTAGATACAATACACTCTACCGCAACGTGCCGTTCCTATATACAGTATCTCATTCTCCGTATCACAAAGGTTATCTGTAGCTTTCTTTTAATGGTAAAAACAAAATCTATTTTCGTATTTTGAGAATACACGAATTTGTCACTTTCCCTCTCCGTCGTACTTTTGTGATGGCCCGAGGTGAAGAAGCAGTTGTTTTTCAACATATTGTGTTCGGATGCTTTTCTTTCAATTAGATAGTCCATGGCAAGGGAAGAGGTCACATCATGCCCTCGCTGATGACATTAACACTTTTAGAAATATTTTTGTTTGGCAAAATGTTTTTGTAAATATTGATATTATTGATGATTTCAAGAAAAGTACCTGCATTGCTCACATTAATGTCATTGTTTGAAGAAATATAAGTTGTTTTTTTTCGTAAAAAGTGTTGGTGTTTGGCAGTAAGATTTTCTTGTTTGTGTTCTTTCCATGCTTTCTTCCCCAGATGTAATTGCATTCATTTTCACCCCCCCCCACTTAATTTGTGTGAGAGGTCGTTTTCTTTATGCCTCTCAGCGATTTCTAGCGAAAGAAAAGAGGAAGAAAATATTATGTTAAAAACTGTCTTTGTTTTGCTTCTAAAAACGTGAAAAGCACAAAAGCAAACCTCTCACCTTTCTGTT
>NC_142939.1:66007854-66015354 GCF_046866305.1 Octopus bimaculoides
CATTAAAAGTAAAACATTTGTCAATATTTACCAAAATATTCAGTGAATGGAAAAAAGAAAAATGAAAGAACTTTTTTATAATTCATAACTTCTGAATTATGGTTTGACTTAAGTTTGGCTTTTTATTTTGTAACTCTGGCTTACAGATCGAGATAAAACAGCGATGAGACTCTGCTATTAGTCGATAACTTGCTGTAATTGGAGCAGAATTGAAAAAGGTCAGTAGAGGGTTGGTTAGAAAGCCTTACAGTATTGGTTCTAGCTTTCTAAGATCTGAGTTATTTGCTTCTTAATTTTCCCTCAAATCTCATCTATCATTTTCAAAATAGAAAAATAAAATGGAGTGGAACTCTATGAATTGGCCATGAGTGAACGGGTGAGATCCCAAAAATTCTCGATTTTGTTTCGGATTCAGACGTTTTCTACAACGGAGATTTCAATATTGCAAATGATATAGGCAGCGAGCTGGCAGAAACTTTAGCACGCCAGGTAAAATGCTTAGTGGTATTTCATCTGTCTTTACGTTCTTAGTTCAAATTCCGCCGAGGTTGACTTCGCCTTTCATCCTTTCGGGGTCGATAAATTAAGTACCAGTTGCGTACTAGGGTCGATCTAATCGACTGGCCCTCCCCTCCCCCAAAATTTCGGGTCTTGTGCCTAGTGTAGAAAAGGATATTGCAATGATAACAATAATAAAAAAAAAAAGAACTAAAATCAAAACTAAATTAAAAAATTAGAGAAATTAAAAAAGAGCAACATTTCAAAATTTCAATTTTCCAAGATTTAAAAAAAGATAAATTGAAATTTTGGAAATATTTCTTCTTCAGAGCTTTGCTATTATTTCCAGCATATGATGAAGTCTTCGTCATTTCATGCCTTGGTTGGAAAAGTATCCACGCATGCGCAAATTAGTGAACGTATTTAAACGCAAGAAAATTAGTGTGACTGTGTTGTGTGGTGGAGAAGAGGGAGTCAATTTTTTTGTAAAAAAATTCAATTTTAGCCAAAAAGTATATTTCATAATTATAATCTCCCTATTTTTCTCAGTGGAATTAAAAGGAAATTTTTGGAGAGAAGTTGGTAGGTGACAGAATTCGAAATTTTGTCATCTTTTCTCTTGTTTCAGTCATTAGACTAAGGCCATGCTGAAGCACCATCGTGAAGAATTTTAACCAAACAAATTGACTCCAGTACTTATATCTTAAAACCTGGTACTTATTCTATCGTTCTCATTTGCTGAGCCGCTAGTTTACAGAAACATAAACACACCGACACCGGTTGTTAAGCAGGCGTGAGAGGACACACACACACACATATTTATATGTGACGGGATTCTCTTAGTTTCTGTCAACCAAATCCACTCAGAAGGATTTCATCAGTCCAAGACTATAGAAGAAGACACTTTACCAAAGTGTCACGCAGTGGGACTGAACCCGGAAGCATGTGGTTCGTGAGGAAGCTACTTACCACAAAGCCATGCCTGCGCCTGTATATTAATGCAACTCTTTTGTTTAAATCGAAATCTCTGCTGTTAAAAACGTTCGAAAAACAAAAATGGAAACAAAAAAAGGCATGGAGGTGGGTTCGATCCATCGATTGACACAACACATGCCATCATAAATTCCTCAAGTTTGTCTGCCGGCTAAATAACCACCTCTGCAACATTTCCTCTTTTGTTATGTTGCTAAAAGCTAACCGACCGTAAAGGAAAAAAAAAACGTATAAAATTAAAGCGGGGAAAGTTGAAGAACGAAATACAAGGGAGAAAGCTGTTAAGAGCGTCCCTGACGTATCGATAAATGATTAGAAATTATTGACCCAAGAATGATATCGGTGTATACCTTAGTTATGCATTCGAATAAGAGGTGGGACAGCGGACATCTCCGGTCCACTTGGACATCGGTACAGAGAAAAAAGTGAGGTCTGAGAATCAATATATTGACACACACACATATATGGACACGGGTGCACGCACGCACACACACATACACACACACACACACACACATATTCTTTCTCATATTTATATATTATATATACCGATATATATCTATATCTAGCTTTCTCTCTCACTCACACTCTCTCTCTCTATACACACACACACATACACACACACACACACACACACACACACACACACACACACACACACACACATATATATGATTGCAGCGACGGAATAAACAACAGAGAGAGAGAGTGAGTGAGAGAGAGATGGAGGGGGAGAGTGAGAGAGAGAGAGTTATATACTTGATATTTATAGTTTCAAAAGTTCGTGTTTTGGTTTGTGTATCGAACCACTTGGTACCGTGATTTGGTAACTTCCATTTCCAACGCATAATTCTTCTCTCACCATAATAATTGAATCGATGAATCAAAATATTGGATTATTCTATCGAAGAAGCATTATCCATATACTATTTTAGTTGTTGATTTTATGACTTACAGCTATTTTTTTCTTTCATTTATTTCCTCACTTCTCGTCTCCATTATTTCCAATTTTACTAAGAATTCTAAACACTCGCTTCTGCTGCCAGGAGGTGCTTATGCTTTCCAAAGAATTGGTTCTTACATAATTGACACCATCACAACAAAATCCGAAGAATATACCTGATTGGTATGCATTATAACAACCGGCAGAGACGACTAACCCCAATGCGGTCCATTTGTGACAAAATTATATATATATATATATATATATATATATATATATATATATATACATATATATATATATATATATATATATATATATATATATATATATATATATATATATATATATATATATACATATATGCATTCATACGTACATAAATATATATATGCACACAAACACACATATATTCATTTATACAATTTGTACTGATAGTGTATTTACATTCACTCACGTATATGCATACATACATACACACATACACACACACACAGACACACAAACCCATATATGAATAGAGGTAAATATATATGTATATACTTATATAAGCACAAGGTTTTATACACACATACATAGAGATATATATGCATGTGTGTATGTATGTGTGCATTCGCGTGCATGTTTGTGCTTGTGTGTGTGTGTGTGTGTGTGTGTGTGTGTGTGTGTGTGTGTGTGTGTGTGCGTGTTTCATTGCAAAACATAAGGTTATACAAGACAAAGATAGGAAACATGTGTCTACAGGTTAGCTCAATCCAATGAAATCTGTTCCATTGTAAGACAATAATCTCTTACAACAAATTCCCTGTTGGCTTTAAAATGAAGAAACCTCATATTTTAATATTTGAATGTATTAATAATATAACATCATGTGTCATAGTATGAGTAGAGTAGTAACCGATAGAAATAGTCAGTGAATAGAATACCTTATTGGTCAGGTGTCTCTGAAAAATAGGCTTATTCAAGCAGAGTTGATCGTGCAAAATATAATTTCTGAACTACATACGCAAAGGCGAAGTTTTACCACCTCCGAAACGAAATCTGAATACAATAGCTCCGAACTACACCATTTTCTATGTTCCTTTATCAAGAATTCCTTTTATTGAACAGTTTAAGCGTGTTAATCCTTGTTGTGTGAGTGACTCGCCGTCGGGGTATGAAGTTTGATGGTGGATGTTTCAGTTCGCTATTTAATGGTTTTGTTTAAATCATGCACATTCTATAACGCTTAATGTAGTTTTGTATAAGGAAAAAATAAATAAATAAAACGAAGTAGAACTGATTCTACTATTCTGGTATGCCTTATATCGGTTTATACTTGTTAGTTCAGATCTCTTGGAGATCAATTGTAATTTTTCTGAGTCTGTCGTGAGGTAAAAAAAGAACGTCTAGCAAGTCGAGGAGTCGTTCTCACGTATTTAGGTAAGTCAGCAGTGACCTTTAAAGTTTAGTGTGACCTAATAAGTTTTTGTAGAGGAGTAAATTGAAGCTGTGATCTTCATGCTTTTCCTCATGCTCTTAGTGATTTATTTAAAATGAAGTCGATACACAGAATTCATATGATAGAGGAAATTGTGTCGAATTGACTTACCGTGGTTTAAATATCATGCCTTTGATAGTAAAAAGTATTTCTGGACACCCATGGGGGTCCGTCGATTGACAGAGTGCATTAACCTGTTAGATATACTTAAGCTGTCCAGGATCATCCATTTCAGTTTTGAGATCAAATCCTAACGAATTTAACGCCACCTTCTTTCATCCTTCTAGAATCGATAATAATTTAATCAAGTACTGCGGCTGATATTATCGAATATTTTCGTCTCAATGCGAGGAATTGTGCCTTTGTAAGAGATCAATACTTCATAATAGGCAGACATCTTCCGGTATGGCTCTTTACAGTTTGAAATGAAATCCTGCCGTGGTCAGCCTCGCTTTTGATTATTACGGGGGTCAAATAAATAATGGAACAGACAATTATTGAGGGTTTAATTCAAATTTCGTTACTCTCCGAAAATATTCGGACCATGTGCCTATGTTATAAATCAATATTCGTCTAATTTTAAATATGGTTCATGTACTTTTTTTCTAAAACCACGTTTTATGACCGCAAGTTTTACGATTACGAAGTACTTTTGATTAGTCACTGCAGCCTTTCATATAAATAGAAGTTTTGAACAGTGACTGTGATTTTGAACCTCCCCTAAGGTCATTAAGTAGGTTAATGAATTACGAAATAAATTAATTAATAATAGTTCAACTAACTCCAGCTTGCGATCTTATTCTCCGATGGAGCAGGGGCTTATCTCTTGCTCCCAAGTTTTACAAACACCAGACTTCATAATAAAATAACGCACATTCACGAAAATAAAATAAAACCTAAATTGCATGAGCAAAAGCTGCGGTAAATTTTGCGAAAGGTCAGATCGATATATGATTTATCTGTGTCTAATCTATTCCTCATTAAACACTATTTGGTAAGAAAACTTAATTACAATGTTAAATGTGTGATATCTCGCATTCGAACTTAAAGCTCTCTTCAGTTTCTGCTTGCATTTCTCGTGCCATTTGATGTCATATTCATATCTTTTCCTTTCATCTTTTATTATCGCCCACCATGTTTTTTTCAGGTACATTTTCCCTCCGATCAAATTTCTCTTCAAACTTTTTGCAATATAAAAATAAAAATGAAAATAAAAACAAACAAATAAAATAAGAAATAAGAAATAGAAAATAAAAAAATGAAAGTATTATTTTTGTTATTTTTAAAACTTAGTATTTTAAAACGTTTAAGTTATTATAAATTATTGATTAATAAAAATGAGTTCAAATCTATAGAATCGATCCTAGTTCACGCCTGCTTTTTTATATTATTGATCCTATTTATTGTTTCACTGTTTAAACGGAATAATATTACTAAAATCTCACATCTATTTAAAACAATTGACCCGTTGAAGTTGTCGACCGCCAAACTTTGAATTTCGCAATTACATGCTCTGTGTTTCAAAATCGGTAGTTCATTTATTCTACATACACATGAAGCAAATCAGATACACAAACACACCAATACATTCCCTATTTCTGACATCGATGAAACACATAATTCTCCATTCCTCATTACCAACGCGTGTTCTTGAACAAAAGAAAGAAATGAAGTACAAACTAGGAACCTAAAAGACATGATGTTTCTATATCCAGCTAATTCAGCCACACGTTTAGTGAAAGTTATTAGCATAGCGCATACTTCTTACTCGCCATCGTAGAGAATTGCCTGTAAGTAAATATATTATGTTTAGGTATTTGCCATGATAATTACCTTGCCTATCTTCAAAATGTTTAATGCCTTTTGCCCATGTATTTGTTTCAGTAATTAGACTACGGCCATGCTGTGGCAACGCCTTGAAGAACGTTTCGTCGAATGAATTTTAGTTTGTTTTAAAAAATCTTTTTTGCCGAACCGCTCGGTTACAGGTATGTAAACACATTTACGCCATTTGCTAACCAGTGGTGTGCGAAGAGCACAGAAAAAACACACGCGCGCGCACAAGATGGGCTTTCAGTTTTCGTCTATCGAATCTGCTGACAAGACTTTGGTCAACTCAAAGCTATAGCAGACACCACGCAGTCGGACTGAACCCAGAACCATGTGGTTGGGAAGCAAACTTTTTACCATATAGCCAGATAAAGTTCGAACATCGACCTCTCAAGTTAAAAAAATATTAATTGTATTATGTAGATTATATAATAATAGCCTTTATCCAGTAGAACCTCGCAGTACGAGTGCCCCGTTGTACGAGTAATTCGCTGTACGAGCCGAGACTCATGCGAATTTTTGTCTTGAAGTACGAACGGAAATCCGCAGTACGAGCACACAAATCATCCCATCTTTAAGGTAATTCATTTAATAAAACCAGTTTTCATATTTCTTTTGCATTCTCTTTTTTATTATTGCAATTTTATTTGTAACTACACCTTTTCTGTTTAAAACCCACAAAAAATTATTTTCGAGTGATTTTTGGGGGGCTGGAACGGATTAATTATATGTTAGTTAATTTCAAGTGATAAAAATTGATTTGTAAAACGAGTAAATCGTAAGACGAGCTCGGTCATGGAACGAATTAAACTCGTATTGCGAGGTATCACCGTACTTATTTGGACATTTTCCTAGATATTTGCTTTACTGATTGACAAATATTTCGTGACTTTTGTATATGAAACTGAAGTCTTAGAAATGAAATGTAAATTCCATATAAAACATTGGGTTAAAAGATGCCTAATATTAAGGTAGTGATCCAAAAACTGTTTAATTAATTTCAATTACACTTGTAATGAGGAGAAAATGATTAGAATTATTAATTGAATTTAATGATGTTTACTCTTCAGGGGGAATGAAATTTTAGTCAATAAAAAAATATTTCTGTTCATTACATTAACTATGCTAATAATTAATTATGTTTTACATGAAGAATATAACTCTGAGTAGCTTTTCACAACCAATCAATTCCACTCCTCCATAACGTAATTTCGCTCCTATTTCTATTCATCTGACATAACTGTTTATCTCAATAGCAATTCCTATCAACTTACTGCACTTTAATATCCAAAATTCTGAGAATTAATGCCATGATGGTTATATCTTGATGATGTTCGAAGATTGACGACTTTCATTTAAGTGGATGGCACTTTAATGTGATATGCCCAGCAGAGGTTATGTAACCTATTCCGGACAGTGAGCTGAATCGAAGGGCAAAGCGTCAAGTGATCAATTAGCTGATATAATTACACAAAAGAACTCCTGAATTTGTTTTGAGCTCAAGGCCTTTCAGTTCGTATAAATTTCGTGCTTAATTCTCCTCTGTCACAATGAGACTATATAATTAACCTCCCGTTTGTCCTCCAAACCAAATATGTGATTATGTTTATTAAGTTTGAACACGGAATTCAAGTAATCCTTTTAGAAGTGTCTTGTTATACGTACACAATTCACGCATGCATATATATATATATATATATATATATATGTGTGTGTGTGTGTGTGTGTGTGTATATATATATATATATATATATAT
>NC_142939.1:66020354-66027854 GCF_046866305.1 Octopus bimaculoides
AGCTGTGGCCATGCTGGGGCACCGCCATTAATAAATATTATGAACAGTGTTATACGATATTCGTACCTTATTGGTCTCTCACCAGAGGTAATAATAATAATAATAATAATAATAATAATAATAATAATAATAATAATAATTATAATAATAATAATAATGATGGTAATAAAAACAGCAATAATAACAATGCTGACTATAATATTGATGATGATGACGTCTATAACAGCAATAAAACATAACGCTACTACTACTACTACTACTACTACTACTACTACTACTACTACTACTACTACTACTACTACTACTACTACTAGCCTATTTCTTAGGATGAACGCACTCACTTTAATGAATATTTATCGACCGCAATTCCGACCATAAATCAAAAACTTGCTGATTGGAATCTGAACAGATTGTCTTCGTTTATCTGTGACTAAAAATCTCAAACAATATATACCGTCAGTTTGTCTGTCTTTCTGTCTGACTGTCTGTCTGTGAGTCTGTCTGTCCGTCTGCTTGCCTGTCTCTGTTCTTTCTTTTCTTTTTCTTTTACTTGTTTCAGTCACGGTGCTGTAGCCATGCTGGATTACAGGCCTGGAAGTGTGGAGTCGAACAATTCGACGCCAGTATCTACTTTTTTAAACTCTGGTACTTCGTATACGGTGTTTTTGTATCCACATGAAATAGCATGTGTGTGTGTGTGTATGTGTGTGTGTGTATGTGTGTGTGTGTGTGTGTGTGTGCGTGTTCAACAGACGCTAGAATTTATTGCTATGTATGTATAAATATTTGAACGTTTTTATGGAGCAGTGGTTTCGATGATTTTCACTGATGAAGCGGGTAAATGCCAAAGTTACAGGACACTTCTTTTCTAATTAGAATATTGTTGTTGGTCGATGAATATAATGAGTTTTTTTCAATATTGAAAGTAGCAGTGAAAATGAAGGATCTCTTAATGGGCATATTAGAACCCGGATGCCATCCTGTGCTGACATTCCACCCCATATGCGGAGTCTTTGGACAAAACTTAAAACGATTTCCGTGACCGACCATGACAGTAGTTCTCTCAGAATATCTTCTCTTCTGATATTTTGTTGAATTTCACCTTGAAAGATCGACGATTTCAAAGAGAAAGGAAGAAATTCGTTATGAGAACTGCACACTCTCTTTGAAAACGCGTTGTAGGACACGTTCCCTAATTAGTTGACAATAAAGAGTTGGGGGTGATCTATGAAAATTGGAAGGAACTATTTTGAAAGATATAGATTTTATTATGTTGGAAATAAGGATTTTCTTTTTAGATATTAATCTTCGGATTCCTTTTGGAGAGAACCTCGTATTCCAAATTCATTGCATTTGTTTATTAACTTCACAGACATTTGTCAGTCTTAATTAATTTGCAACAAGTTTTAGAACACTCTCATTGAATGCTAACCTAGATTAGCGGAGTCACAACCGACCTTGGTGATTCATGAGTCTAGTCACCATACATACGTGCACAAATATACGTAAATACATAAATACATACAATACATAAAGACGTACATATATACATATATGTATATCTATATATATATGTATGTATGAGTATATTATATATATATATATATATATATATATATATATATATATATATATATATATATATATATATATATATATATATATATAAATATATATATATATATATATATATATATATATATATATATATATATATATATATATATATATATATATATATATATATATATATGTATGTGTGTGTGTGTGTGTGTGTGTGTGTGTATGTGTGTGTGTGTGTGTGTGTGTATGCGCGCATACATGCAAACAATTGAATAACAGCAAACACATCTTTACATTGAAAGCATTCAAATACTATAACAATATCTCAGAGAAATATAAATATTGACAGATTTATTAAATGAGACAAGACTATTTGTCATAACATTGAGCTGTTCAATCTATAAACATCGACACTGTTATCTTCCATTCCAAGTCATGGCTGAATCAGTTAGTTTAACTTGTTGTGTCATGATGGTTCACCTCGATACACAGCGTAATTTAATTTCTAATTTATCGTCTGCAACGTATTGGTTGGTATCAATCTGGAAGTGTAGACATGTTTTGACCTCACCAATAAACATATTCTTATCAGTGCCGACTGAAATGGTAATATGTAGAATTGGATTAAAGAATCGTTGAAAAAGAATTTGAGAATCGGTTTCGCTTTTTTGCTGCATTTTAATTTACAATATATTTGAAGAAAGGGCGAAACGCTGTTAGATGGGTGCAATTCCTGGACCAAGTGGTGTATTATATTCTTGAGAAAGACACCTGGAGTAATGTTGCTGCATTGAACTGAGCTGAAAACGAGTGACAACCGAACACTGGTGAAAATATGATATCCTCGATACTTTGCTGGATAAAAGGTGGAAAGAGCTAGAGGTACCTGTCTCTACTCAACACAGTGTACGTTGATAAAACAATTAGCAGAAGCAAGGTGCGTGTCACATGCGAGTGACGGCTATGGACTGGACAAGAAATGCAGAAGAGACAATTCTGAAGTTTTAATTAATTAAAATTAATCAAGATTAGAATAGAGGCAATGGAATAAAGTGTGATACAGATGCTGTCAGTGGGGTGAAAAATTCATGCAAGTTCTAATGTTTTAAGACTACCACGTTTCTTTTACAATTCTTAGCAGATGAAACTGTGTCGGAAGACGGATATAGATTACGTTTGTTTGTGAATAAATGCTGAGTGTCGTAATAAACCAAGCAAGAAGTAATAATCAATAAATAATTTGGTTAATTCCCGACAATAGCAAAAGAACACCCGTGAGTGAGGCTTATAATTGAATTAACGGTTTGTGGTAATGGCTTCGAACAAATTTTATTGATTCTCGAAGAAGGAAACGGGGCGGGGAACGACCTTCGATAGCCAGTGAGTACACTTGTGGATGAAGGCTACTGTATAACACTAGTTAATAAGTTAGTTGGTGTTTAATCAATTCTAATGTTGGACCGTCTCTATAACAATGCCAGAAAGATAATACTTGAAAACAGCTAGCAAAGACTGAGTGAGAATACATAACATACATTATATATATATATATATATATATATATATATATTATATATATATATATATATATATATATATATATATATGCGTGTGTGTGTGTGTGTGTGTGTGTGTATTTGTCTGTGTGTATCCATATATACACATATATAAATCTATATGTATATATATATATATATATGTGTAAAGTAAATGGAAAGAAATTTGGGGAGAGCGTAACAGCAGGTGGTCCTCAGATGGGAAAACCTCTTTATGCAAGTGTTTCGGTCCTTAACTCCTGACACTCTAGCGGGATCGGTCCACATCCAAGCCTTGTCCCGAAATTACCATCACCAAACTGGAACGCATACTCTTCCGCTTTTTGTGGAAGGGAAGCGCTCCGATGGTTAGGCGATCCATCTACTGTCGATACCCGCGAAATGAAGGACTGGGCATGCCGTGGTTGATTATGCGCAGACATGAGCTGAGAGTGCGACATCTTCGGCGCTTCAGAGAAGAAGATGAACAAGTGTGGTCACCGTTTGTGCGCTGCGCTTTCCAGCAGCTCGTCTCTTTGACCGAACTGCAATCGTATTTTGTCCCCTCTGTGCTCGGCCCTGTGTGGCTAATAAAGAAATTTATCTGTCTGTCTGCGGGTCCCTCTGTGTGCCTATGCATGTATGTATGTATGTATCTATCTATCTATCTATCTATCTATCTATCTATCTATCTATCTATCTATCTATCTATCTATTCTATGTGTCAGTTTGCTTATTTATGTATCCACACATATGTATGTATGGTAAAGTAACAGTAGCAAAATATGTGAATAAAATATGTATTTTGCATAGAGGAAATATCATCCTGTATGGACCTGAAGACGTTGGATTGAGCAGAAAGATATATATACGAATATATATATTTATTGTATCAAATATTACTCTTTGCTGGGCTGTTCCTGACTCTACATTACTATATATTTATGTGTATATATATATTCAAACGTATATATATATATTTATATGTATATATACATACATTCATGCATACATACATACATCTATACATACATATATACATGCATACATATATACACATATACACACACGAGCACCACATATACATATATAACTAGACTCGATGTTGCTTAACTTATAAATATATATATAAAGATGCATGTACATAGGTGTATGTATGTGTCTATGTCTACATATGTGTATACACCAGTAACTATGTAATGATTATAAATGTATAAAAAGACAATGCCTCGGTTAACTAACGGCAGAACTAAATTAGCTAAAAGAAAACACGACCTCTTTTACAAGTGCAGCAGATATAATATCTAAATAAATTTGTTTAAGAAATTCATAGAAAAGTTTATTTGCCGAGAGTTTATTTATGAATGTTGTCTTTAAATATATATACCCGTCTTCCTTCCTTTCAAAATTAAAATCGATAAGATCATATATCGATTGGATGTAAATTAAATTTGGTTGATTTTCATCACAGAATGAAAACTAAATGCTATCATTTTATTTTATTTTCGTGTGTTTGAAGTTAATCTTCTTAATTCAGTAAGTATTAAATTAGCTTTGAAGCTTTGTTATCAAAGAAATACAACCAAGGGTTGGATATTTTTTTCTAAGTTTGTTTACCTACATGAGAGAAGAAATAAAGAACTTCTCAGAACAAAATAAGCTTTCGTTTTCCATGTTATTTATAGAACGCTCGAGATCAGGATATTTTGGTGCCACAGTTCTAGAATAGTTTCTATTTAGGACCAGATGGTTTTATTCCGAAGGGGTTTGAAGAACCAAAAAAAAAAAGTAGATATGTATGTAGATAGAAGGATAGTATTACTCTAATGACGATCGTCTGCAAACAGCTAAAGGGGTTTATCGTTCGATAAAATGTGGAATCTAATATGGACATATAAAAAAACATAGAAAGAAGATGGAGAAGGAAAAGAAAAGAAAACAATTTGGTATTAATGGAATGAGATGAGAAGAAGATGCATGTTACCCAGATAAAGGGATTAGAGATTATCTCTTAATATATGGTTGGTATAAAGTATGCAAACAGGGAACTTGCTGCGGCAAGTGGATTGTATTGAATCTATCTATTACTGCTTGTTGTTTCTTTTTTTGTGCAATAAGAATCGCGAACCTATTTCTGCCAACTTTCCAGAGTTTTCCCACGAATTTTCTCATTAGTCATTCGTGTTTTATTTCGATACGAAATGGAGCAAAAAGAATAAGCTCACATAACCGGAAACGATTAAAACAGTTGCAAAAGAAAATAACACATTAATCCACCAATTTACTTGTAAATAATGTGTAATAATGAAGATTTAACTCAATTCAATAATGTCTTGATCATATATTTCCAAATAAGGTCCGGCATGTTGTCAAATGTGAAATCTTATTACTCAGAGTTCAAACTAAAATGCAATAATTATTCAATTAACCTAACTGAGCATGCATAAAATATATTCATAGACTATATCACGGGTATAACTGGTTAATATAGTACATTCTCCGCTTCTCCAAATTCTATACATGGGAAGGTTTGTGCCTTAAGGCTCTGTGCTAACGAAACACTTGTCAACCGAGAGTTGTAATACATCATGGTAATTATAGAGAATTTAATAACTGAATCCTCAAACAAATAGATGCTAACTTAGATACGTCATGTCATTTAGGGATGATAAGTTCGGAGCTAAGCGGGATTCCTTGGCGTATGAGTGGCTAACATTACCACTGGGTCAAAAGAATACCCGATGGAAATACCTGAATAAACACTAGGCTCTTGGTAAACCTTGATTTAAAAGACCTAAAATATCATCAAAGATAGTTCAGTGCTACCGACCCTCAAAACTGGTTTTGATGTTGCAGCGTAAATTCTTCACATTGTCTTCCATCTCTTCGGAGTCGATGAAGAGAAGGAACCAACCAAGGACGGTGGATTTGTGGGACTGTAAATCCGTCGGACTGGATGCCTTGCAGTCGTTGTTCATGCTTTTTGCATTGTGAGTTCAAATCCCAACATGGCTTATCTGTGTAAAACTCCGATCCAGCCACTTTTACGGGAGTCTACTCTCTTGCATGTCCAACTCTCCGGAATCAGGGTCCTTCCCATCTACCAATCTCAGATTTCTTGTAAGGTTTCAAGTGCACTGCCTTCAGTAATAATTAAAAAGAAAACCAAAATATAGGACTTCATTATCCAAAATGCCTTTCCTTTTTTTAAGAGGGGTTTGGCTGCTATTTTCAGTAAGTGAGTGCCAACATAATACTTCTGTCATAAGGTCTGCTCGAAGTGGGGAGAAGACGGACTTGGTACTCGTTGTTAGCAAGTAACAGAAATAAATCTTTATGCCTATTCTAATCTCTAAGTAATTAAACAAGATTCTAATTGCTTTCAGAAAACATTAGTGATGTATATTAATAGAAGTAACATTTTCGTACGACCGATAACTTTGTGCAATTAGATATTCCTTTCGTTGTGAATATTTATTTATACTTCAGAAGCTGATATATATCATTTGGACACTATTGTGCGTATGCTGTGCGCGCGCATGCTTGTATGTATGTATGTATGTATGTATGTATGTATGTATGTATGTATGTATGTATGTATGTATGTATGTATGTATGTATGTATGTATGTATGTATCGATGTAAGTGTGTGTGCGTGTATATGTATAAATTTACATGTACAGTATACGTGTGTGTAACTGAGTATATTTATATTATATAAATGTGTGTGTATACATATTATATATATATATATATATATATATATATATATATATATATATATATATATATATATATATATGTATATATGCACATATATACCTATATATATATATGTATATATGTGTATATATATGTGTATATATGTATATGCATATAAATATATGTATATATGAACATATATACATATATATATATGTGTATATATATATATGTGTGTATATATATGTATATATATATATATATATATATATATATATATACATATATATATATATATATATATATATATATATATATATATATGTGTGTGTGTATATATACTTACCTATCCATCTATCTATTCATCTATCTATATCCCCGTATATGTATACCTCTCTCTCTTTCACTCTCTCCCCTCTCTCTACATACCTACATTCATACATACACACATACATATATACATACATACATATATACATATGTGTGTGTGTGTGTAATATATAAGTCACGTATACAATTCATGCTCATACAAAATATAGCATGAAAATTTTAAAAAAAACGGAGAAAAGACATTCTCACCGAAAACAATGTTGGCGTATTTGCATTCTTGCATCGACGATTTTGATTCTTTTTTATGCTTTTGATAATTTTATAAATATTGTAAGATCTTCATGTTTTCGACGAGACGAGAATCATGATG
>NC_142939.1:66030354-66075309 GCF_046866305.1 Octopus bimaculoides
TGTGAGTCGAGGAGCCGTAACGCTGCTGAAGAAAGATCCAAACAAGGGGGACGTCATAGATAACTTTAGGCCCATCACTCTGCTCAATGCAGACTTGAAAATTTTGGCCAAGGTGTTAGCCAAGCGGTTGGCGCTTGTCATCGAGAAACTGATCGGCAAGGCGCAAACGTGCGCGGTGCCGGGCAGGAGCATCCATGACAACCTCCATCTGATGCGCTACATCATAGAGAGGGTAGTTAAGGAACCTGGCATGGGTGGGGCCCTGATCAATTTAGATCAATCGAAAGCTTTCGATAGGGTAGACCACCAATACTTGGAGGCTGTCCTCATAGCAGCCGGCTTCGGTCCCATTTTCCGCGGCTGGATGGCTGCCTTGTACAGAGGCATCCGTTCGGTAGTTCGCGTCAATGGGCATCTATCAAGACCCTTCGACATTGCACGTTCGGTCCGTCAGGGATGCCCCCTCTCGTCGCTTCTGTACGTGTTGACTCTCGAGCCACTACTGCAGAAGCTGGCGACGCTGAGGGGCATCCCGCGAGAGTTGGGATGCGGGACGAGCGTGTCGGCATACGCTGACGACGTCACCGTCATAGTGTCTAGCCAAAAGCACATCGAGCTTGTCGGCGAGACACTGAGAGACTACGAAGCGGTAACGGGAGCGAAAATCAACCGGGATAAGTCAGTGGGCTTGCGGCTCGGCACCTGGAGAAGCAACCCCATGCCGTCAAGTAGCGCCTCCGTCGTGGGACGTTGGACTGACGGTCCGGTTGAGATGCTCGGGGTCTGGTTTGGTCCAGACCTCCAAACGGAGAAGAACTGGGACGAGATAACGAGAAGGGTGGCCACTCTAGCCCGGCAATTGGCCGAGAGGAAGCTTTCCCTGAAAGGTCGGGCGGAGGTGGCGAACACGTACATGGCGTCCGTCATCTACTACCGCCTGACCGTCGTTCCTTGTCCCGACCCTACCATCACCAAACTGGAGCGCATCCTCTTCCGCTTCTTGTGGAAAGGAAGCATTCCGATGGTTAGGCGATCCGTTTGCTGCCAACACCCGTTAAAAGGAGGACTGGGCATGCCGTGGTTGATGATGCGCAGACACGCGCTGAGACTGCGACATCTCCGGCTCTACGTAGACAGCGGTGAACAGGTGTGGTCACCGTTTGTGCGGCGCGCTTTCCCGCAGCTCGTCTCCATGACCGAACTGCAGTCGTGGATCAAGAAGAGGCCGAGGAAGGGCGAATGGCACCGCGAGTGTCGCGCTGCTCTTCGGCAACTCCAACAACCCGGGTCAACCTTGAGCGAGTGCATCACAACTAACGCATTCTATAGCGGATTAGTGGAGGGAAGGTACGACGACGATCTCGGGGCGAACCTGGGCGTCGACGAGGAATACCTGACCCGCCTGTTTAAGACGACCTTCGGGCCGGGACCTATGGACAACTTCCAGAGATCCCTGGCCTGGCAGTGCTATCGAGAAGCACTACCCGTTCGGGATAAGCTCTACAGGCATGGCTCGAGAAACACGGGGCCGACCTGTCCGAGATGCCGGCAGAGCGACGAAACCGTTCTGCACGCACTCGTACAGTGTCCCACCATTTCCGAGCTGTGGGCTTACGTCGAACAACTGCTATCGCGTGTGGGACGAGTCGGTCTATCAGCCGAGTCTATCGTGAATATTGTCGCGCCTCCTTCCTTCAAACGGGAAGGAAGAGCTATTTTCATCGTACTTGTGGCTATGGCGAAAGAATGTGTATGGTGGACGCGTCTGAAAGGTCTAGAGACAAAGACTTTCCTCTCTGGGCAATCTCTCATCAACTTCTTCAAGTATCACCTGAAGAGGAAGTTGAGAGTAGAAAGGGAAGTCTTGTCTAGTGAATGCTTCAAAAAAAGATGGGTGAATGTAGCAAGGATGGCACGTGTGAACGACGGAGCCATCTTGAGCATAACCCTATGAACAAGAAAAAATAAAAATAAAACAAAAAGGCAAAAGAGAGTCACTTACTGTTATAGTTTCTTCAATGAGAATATTGACCAAGGTTACCGTGGTCTTTTCCGTGGGCTTTTCCTTCCACGGCTAAACCTAAACTGTCCTCCCCTCTTTTTACACGAGAACATTACTGTGTGATACACGATCCCTATTGATCGGCCTTTCCTTTTCTTTTTTTTCGATCCCTTTTGATCGAACTGCCCCTTTTTCCCTTCCTACGATCCCTTTTGATCGACACCACCAATTTTTTTTTTTTTTTTTTTTTTTCCTTCCTTTCCCCTCCCAAAAAGAAAAGCTCTACATTGTATTTGTCCCATCTTCGTTGAGCCCTGTGTGGCTAATAAAAGAAATCTATCTATCTATCTATCTATCTATCTATCTATCTATCTATCTATCTATCTGCCTATCTGTCTGTGTGTCTGTCTTCCCCCTCTCTCTCTCTCTCTCTCTCTCTGTCTGCCTGTCTATCTGTCTGTTTCTCTGTCGGTCCAACCGTCTTTCCAACCGTCCACTCATCTCTCCATCTGCCTGTCTGTCTATCTATCCATCTATCAATCCAGCCGCCAGTCCTTCCTCCCGTTCACCATTATACGTACCCGCCGCTTCTATTCCTGTATTTCATCAACGGAGAAATCCGCCATTAGAGACTACACAAGCCATTTCCCCAGTTATGATATGTGAAAAGTTTCAATTTTACAGAGCAACTATATCAAAAAGGAAATTGAACGGAAATTATAATGGAACAGTAAAGAGAAATTTCATATTTCTAACCGGTAGATATCGTCTGTTCCCGAAATGTGTGAAAATCGACGGATTCCATTAAATAATATTACTTTTCTTTTCCCTCGCTCTTTCTTTAATTAATTTCTTCTTCAGTTTATTTCTTTGTATTTCATTCAGTGATTTAGTTTTTGTAATTTTCTTTCAGTTTTGACGGGTTTAAACTAATTGGTATTTATGACTATAGAGATGCAGATATCGACATATATACGAACGTACATGGATATGTAGATACATAGATAAATAGATACATGCATATGTACGTATATATATGTATATATATATATATATATATATATATATATATATATATATATATATATATATATATATATATATATATATATATGTATATATGCATATATATATATATATATATATATATATATATATATATATATATATATATATATATATATATACATATATATTTATATGTATATGTATATGTATATATATATAAATATATATATACATACACACACACACACACACACATATATATATATATATATATATATATATATATATATATATATATATATATATATATGCACGTATATATGTATACATGTATATATATATACATGCATACTTACGTATATACATACATACATACATACACTCACAAAAATCGATATCACGGAGTGTGAATGATACTTTTTAAGAAATTGAAGATGTTTAGCGAACGGAAAATTGGAAATTGTCACATTCAAGAATTTCCCAATGGAACTAACGACGTTAGAGAAACGAATTTATTCCAAATGGGAATCAAAAACTGGAAAAATATTTTGGTTAAATTAAGATAATCTCCACTGAGCTGAAGAACGCAAAGCATATCGTGCAGTTAACTACGTATTGGGCAATTGTTAGAATCTATAAATGTCAATTCTTCGCCAACCAATTATTTGTCAATGCAATTATTGTCCAGTTTGGAATTATACACCTAAGGCTATATATCACGAGTTACACAGTGACTACTGATGTCTAACTACATTCATAATCCATTCATACAGATGTATTTACGACATGTGGTGGTAGTGGACCATGGAGCGTTTCTTACGTTAGGTCCTAATTGAGCTTGATGTAAAGCAGAATTGGTGTAGCATTGGAGCATGCGTATATACATATTTCGATACTTAGTTTCATTTAATTAGGTTTTGAATTAATATACTGCGTGGATCAATATTATAGTTGCAGTAAGACGACGAGTTGGCAGAGTGGTTAGCACGCCGGGCGAAATGCTTGGCGGTATTTCGTCAGCCGCTACATTCTGAGTTCAAATTCCGCCGAGATCGACTTTGCCTTTCATTCTTTCGAGGTCGATAAATTAAGTACCAGTTGCGTACTGGGGTCGATCTAATCAACGGCCCACGAAATTTCGGGCCACAGTAGAAACGAATATTGTAGTTGCTGTGATTGCTGCATATTGTCTACATGTACGTTGATTTCAAATTCCGCCGTTTGTAGCGCGTTTGCATTGAAAATTAATTTCGTTTTCTCAATTAGTTGGAATGTCATTTGGCGAAATTCGTGTGATTTCTCTTTATTTGGTGTCAAGTAACTTTAGGAAGGTTGCATAGTGTCTTTTATGTAGGAAACAAAGAACAGATTCATTAATACATTACTATTTTAATCAAAGAAGAAACGGAAGTGGCCACTGATTATTTGAAGTATATTTACATGGTGGTCTAGTGGTTATGGTGTGGCATTGACGTTAGCAAGATCGTGATTTCGAATCCCAGATCGGATGGTGCATTGTGTTTCTGAGTAAAAGACTTTATTTGTCATTGTTGCACTCCACTCACTTGTAAATGAACAATACAATGATGATCAGGCGCCCTGCCCACGGGGGAACATTTAATCTCTGTCACTTATACACCACAAAAAGGAGGTAACCGCGTCTATGAGTCCTGGGCGCAATACAGTAACGTCCGACGGGTGGATGATGATGATAATGATGATGATGATGTCTTGTTTCATAGTTGAAAGATAGGAAAAAACAGAAGTTGCTTCATCTCTCAAAGAGTGTGCTGCTTTCAGGTGGAAACACCAAATTTGGTTGCTTTACAAAGACGATTCCAATAAAGCCACTACGAACATGGCCGCCTTGTTGAGCAGGGAGTCGTGTTAAGTCACTGAAAACCAAATGAAGACTGTCAAACATTTTTCTACATGCTCTACCTCCTACCGCTTCCACTCGCATCGTTTGATTCGAATCTGCCTCTTTTGGGATATATTTGCCCCAAATTTCTCCCTTTAAGATCGAACTGAAGACAAAAGGACTTCCAAGCGAATTTCATAACTACAAAGCCATATCTACTTGCAAGATATCTGCCAAAGAAGAATCAAAAATCGAGATGGTATTGTAGCGATATAAGGTCACAGCAGGGTGTGTGTAAATAAGCATTTCTCTATTATTATTATTATTATTATTATTATTATTATTATTATTATTATTATTATTATTATTATTGTTGTTGTTGTTGTCGTTGTTGTTGTTGTTGTTGTTGTTGTTGTTTCCTATTGATATGAACTCTAATATAACAAGCTATATGCTACAGTCTACCGCGATTGGTGTTCAATGGAATTCTCTTTTCTTTTTCTCTCTTCTTTTACGTCATTCAATATTTCTCTTGTTTTCTTTCCTTATCTTGGAAATCTTTCGCTTCATTTTTCTCTTTCTTTCTCTCCTCTCTTTCAATTACATTATTGAAACACAGACATATTGATATGATAAAAAGGAAGTGGTTACCAGCTGAGTTAGAATTATTTGTTGAACCTTGCTCGAATAGCGATTAGACTGACAGAAATGATGGAGCTATATTTATTGCGAAATTCTTGGTAAAAAAATAACTTCCAATGATGTCTTTTTCTGTCATTCGATGTATTTTTTTAATCCATGTATGGCTTTAGGAGACATTGTTATCATGACAGAAGATAATCTGATATATTGCAGTTATGGTACAGTCTTATTTAATTCAATGCCTAACACTATCCTATAGCTTAACTGACGAGCAATAAGCGAGACACTACGTAGTCAATCGATTTGCTAGAAATAATAGCAAAATCCTCCTCATATGATACCTCTACTATTTCCTGTGTTTTTGAAATGTATTCGTCGTATGATGTGCTCCTGCGTCCCGTCCTCTTCAGGTAGGAAGTAGGCGGAATGGTCATGGCTGGGACATCTTTGGTTGTAAGCAGGCTCGATCAGAACTGACCCGAGTTAAAGAACAATGACAACAACGACGACGACGACAACGATGGAGATAGGAACGGCAACACTGATAGCAACCGCTGCAACAACAACAGCAGCAGCAGCAGCAGCAGCGGTAATAACGATCAGAAAATTGGCAGAAGCTGCAACAAAAAAGAACAAAGCCGACAACAGCAAAGTAGCAGCGGCAGTAACAACAGCAGCAGCAGCAGCAGCAGCACGACGACCACAACAACAAAAATAGTAACAATAACAACAACATCACAACAGAATTGCACTGCCGCAAAATCATGCATCACGTTGAGATCAGTGAACATTAAAAACCTGCAGCTAAATGCATGTTGCATTGGTGCAATTCTCTGCAAACAGACGCACAGAAAGGAAAATATAAGGTCATGTAGTAATGATTCATAAATATATCATTAGAGATAATTAAACAAGCAATCTATGGGTTAATGAGAAGCAAGTGGAACTACTTCGGGTTTTAATCATACAAGAATTGTTGTGTCCTTTGATCGCGAATTCTGAGATTCTTGAATGAAAGAAAGGAAAGAAGAGAGAGGTCTAACAATAGCAAAACGTGCCCGGAGTTATCGCTGGTATATGCAGAAATGATAAAGATATTATCTGAGCTCAGCTTTCCCCCTTCACATAAATATTTGGTATTTTTTATCTCCCCTCCATTACAAAATTGCCATAAAATTTGAGTTTATGTGGCGACAAGAGATTGGATTAAAAGGGTTAAATCCTTTTGATTCAACACGTTGTTGACTTTTGGCCCCCTCAATAGGAATGGTCTGATTCGCTATAAAAATGTTATTAGATTCAATAAGATGGTTAAAGTTTTTTAGTCTTCATGTTTATTAATTTTTCATTTTTTTGTTTTATTGAGGGTTAAACATTTTTTCAGTTGGGGAAGATAACCAAAAATACCGATACTTTTCATAAAACGGGGGGCGTGGGGAGATCACCCAAGTTTTTAAATGGGCGTGAGATAACCAAAAGGTACCAAACATTTCGTAATGTAGATTTATGACTTTCACAATATTAAAAGTATTTGAAAGAAAACCTGATGAAAGAAAAAAGAATATAGTCTAGAAAATTAATGAAGAAAGAATTACATGACTGATCGATCTGTTAGTAACAGCAGCTAAATTCATTTCTAATAACGTTTTAAAATATACACGTGTTTGATAATTTAGTATTCGACATAGGTTTTCTTTAACGGTTTACTCGTTGCTGCCTTAGGTTGGCTTGTGCCCCTGAATAATACTGAGAGTATTGCTAACGGAGTGCAAGCTTCAGGTAGCTGAACATGTTAAAGGATAGAGTTAAAAGTGGGTTTATCTTGGGTCAACAAATCTAACTAGAAAAAAATAAAAAGCTAAGTAACGATGACTAGTAAAAACCAACTCAAGACGTGGGAGAAGATAGAGGCCAGAGTGGTGGAGAGCGAAGAGAAGTAACTGATGACCTACGCTCCATAGGGGACGAATGGATTAAATAATTAAGTATAAATGATATAATTAAGAAAAAACAAAGATAGACCATTCATCAGTTGGACTATAGCTGATCTGGAACTCAGGAACGATGGCAAGAAGAACTAGCGGAACTACCCCAATGGCATCAACGATAACAACGTAAAGTTCCCGTGTCTTGTACATTTATTAATGTCGTTTACCAAACAGACATTAAATTCGCATTAAATGAATTCGGAATTTTTTTTTCTAAAAGAAGGGGTAATCGTATAGATAGAAAATACTAGAGAGAAAGAAAAAGGGGAGAAAAAACAGAAAGAGACGTCTCTGTAATTATAGGATTGTTGGAGACAGTGAAGCGTGATAGGAGGGAAAAAGGAGTATTTCTGCAAAAGAAAAAAGAAACCCCAAGAAATAAAAGGCTAAAAGATTCTAAATGTGAGATTTAGAAAATAACGCTCCTTGGAAAATCCTAATTTTCTACAAAAACTATTTCCGACAATTTGAAAATTAAATGCTGAAGGATTTTATCGACAAACTAATGAACCTTGGACTAACAGAGTAACTGTGGTTAGGTAGAGTGGATATTCGCAAAGCATGGCGAATTACAAATATCACTTTAATAATAATAATAATAATAATAATAATAATAATAATAATAATAATAATAATAATAAAAATAATAATAATAATAATAATAATTTTGGGAGTATCACAGTAATAATGATGATGATCTTGAAGATGGTAACAATAACAATATTAATAGTAGTAGTAGTAGTAGTAGTAGTAGTAGTAGTAGTAATAATAATGATGATGATGATGGTCCTTTCTGCTACAGGCTCAAGGCCTGAAATTTTGAGGGAATAGACTAATGGATTGCATCCACCCCAGTGTTTCACAGGTAGTTAATTTATCGACCCCGAAAGCATGAAAAGCAAAGTCAACCTCGGCGGAATTTGAACACAGAGCGTAGCGACTGGTGAAATACCGCTAAGCATTTCGAAGAAGAAGAAGAAGAAAGAACATGCATGATAATCGACATAAAGTCAAGTAGCAGAGTCAATTTCCTCGACCAACCTCTCCAAAAGCTTTGAGGAATTTTGTCTGTTTTACAAATAGTTAATAGCTGAAGGATGAATCAAGTTAAATGATGTTAAAGGAAATATATCAACGCTTTTTTTCTGTGTGAATATGGTGGAAACAAAATATTTTGTAAGTTAATGACATGGCTGAAAAAGAAAAGACTGCAATTGTAAGTTTGACAAATCTATTTTCTCGAAATAAATAAAAAGAAGGAATTGAAGAAAAAAGATCATTCACTCAAGATTGAAAATATTTAATGTTAGTTGACATTCAGTTTCATTTGTTTTTGTTATCAAAAAGATGTTATGGTTTTATGGACATAATGTATGTCTGCTGAGAGAAGTGTTACATTCCGAGATATTTCACGGTCACAGCTGTTGTGATTCTCCTCTTTTGTCTCCCCTTGTCCATTTTTTCCTGTTGACTGTAGCAGAACAAAGAGAAAAAAAAAACAGTTTGATGGATCTTTCACATGGCCGTAAATGAACCGGAAACAGATGCGTACATAGTTTCATTATTGTCCATCCTACTACTGCTGAACTGAAATCGTCGGAAATATAATAGAATCATCTCTTTCCTCAACATTAGCGTTCACTAGAACTCCTACGCAGGTTTAGCTACAAAAATAACCAGTCTTCACAAAAGCACTACATACGTCATACATCTAATACACAAGGTTTTGTAAGGTTTCTTCATGGATTTCAATCGTATTTTGAATATCTCTATTGTATTATGATTTGTTATATGACGTTGTTGCCTTCTTATAATTTTTTATCTTTAAATATCATTTTAGATATAAGTTTGCAGATAACTTTAAATATAATTTTTCGAACTGTATTATGTTTCCATCTTTTACTGAAAGATGGATGATAAAATACGAAAAATAGCATAAAATAATTATTATAAAAGAAATAAATTTCATTATTGAAGAAAGTGATAAATATATATGTCGTATATATATATATATATATATATATATATATATATATATATATATATATATATATATATATATATATATATATATATATATATATATATATATATACATAAATATATATATATATGTATGTATATATGTATGTATGTATGTATGTATGTATGTATGTATGTGTGTGTGTGTGTTTGTGTGTGTGTGTGTTTGTGTGGGTGTGCATGTATAAATATATGTATATGTCCATGCATGTATGTATATATGTTTGTGTCTGCCTGCATATCTATCTATCTATCTATCTATCTATCTATCTATCTATCTATCTATCTATCTATCTATCTATCTATCTATCTTTATCTGTTTATAAGTGTATATATTATGTGTATTCATATATATATATATATGTGTGTGTGTGTGTGTCTGTATCTGTGTATATATGTATATATAAATTTATAAATACATACATACATACACGCACACACACATGCACACACACGCACGCACACACACACACACACACACACACACACACACACACACACACACACACACACACATATATATATATATACATACATACACTCACGCACACATACACACACATACATATATATATATATACTTACATACATGTACATGCTGATTTTTTTGAGACTTTTTGCTTTGAAATTCCTCTAACTTTTATATATCAGATAGCTGCATGGAAATAAGGTCTACATTGATCTATAATTTTATACAGAGGCTAATTTTATATTAAAATTCGTTGCTATGTCTACCGAAATAAATTTCTTGCCTAGAAATCCTACAGTATTTTCAATGATTTTACCCTAATCAAATAATTCGAAAGATAACAGTTCTTTTCTATAGCTTATTTCTAGTCTTCCACTTTTTTCTGTTTCCATGATCCGTGAAATATTATCTGTTCCACATCAGTTAGTTTTATATTTCTGATATCATATTCTGTTGTAAGTAGGGTGGTTAGCGGGATGTAGGATAGACTGGTTCCACACCAGAAGTCTTTTGACGATGTCAGCCATAAATACATTCATCATTCAGAGAAAAATGTCAGTGAAACACTTGTAAGAAAATAAAAGAAAAAGAAAAAGAAAAAAATATTGATGCTTTCATTCATAGAGGTAGAAATATAACGATTATCTAGCGTCTTACCTGTTCAGATGAAAGATTTGTTGGTTATCTGGTGGAACATCTTACTAGTGTAGGGAATAGATACACATGTTGACTAATATTAAATGTGTCGAAGAACTGCCTTGAGCCGATCGAGCACTCGTGGAAATACGACCACAGCTTAAGGTGATTCTTCATCATATTTAATATCTTACCATTCCTACTTCTAGGCAGCAGTTACCAAATATAGAGGAAATACCAATCACAACATGCTAGTATTTGTTAAATATATTTCTTGTTTTTCTTCATCAGTCGGAATTTTGTGCTCTTTTTAGTCTTCAATTATTTGATTAAAATATCAGCTGAAAATATATTTCTCTCTGACTAGTCACATGGCCATAGTTTTTCTTTATGCACAAACATATGACCAAGAATATTACAAAGGTATAACAGGTCGTACACTTCATTCTTTGTGAGTTTCCTGGTGATTTAATACACACTGGATTTGGACATAAATGTTTTTTTTCTTTCTTGGTTAAGATGTAATAGCAAGACAATTAAGTTGGGAAAAAATCCGAAGAGATTAAAAGATAATTATAGACAACTTCCAAGAGATTTCTTTGTGACATGTGAACGGAATAGCGTAAATTAGAATCTGAAACCGTTTCGCCATTCCAGCTTCCTCTTGCATCAGACAACATCGATGGTATGAAGATTTAATATCAACAAATGTTTGACGGTATAAAAGATGAAAAGTATTTCTTTTTTTCTCGATTTTGTTTTCGTTCTCTTTAGTAAAATTAATAATTTTTTCTCCATTTTCAATGCATACTACTTTCATATTCAGTTGCTATTGATATGAAGTTCTTAAAAAGCCCGCTTCATTATTAAAAACGTTAAGCATTTTAAACTGTTTTATACGACAAGGATATACGTTCAATAAACACTATTGATTATGTCTATAAGTTGACTCTATAACTACGATTAAAATATTGCTTGTGATCAGACATTTTCTAAAAGTTCATTTAATCTGCATAAATTCCCTGATGACTTTTATTCAGCCACATTTAAAGGGAAATGCATTACAATTAAAATAGAATAAAATCTCAAAGGACTTTAGTTTTATTTTCAATGTGATCTGGAACAGTTATTCTAGGTAACTTTCAGCAATGTTCATACACATTTTTTCTCTCTCTAAATGCAGAAAATATATGCACTTTTCATACACCAGTAAATGTACTGGAGACAAATGAAACCTAAATTTAAAATCTATTGATTATTTATATTTATCTATATCAGATTAAAGTTGTTCATTGTCCATAGATTTCATGACATCATACAAAATAACCCATCAACATTTTGTGTAGATTCACGTAAAATTGATCAATGATTGCGCAGAATGAATATAAAAAAAACACATACAATAGATAAGTCGAAATGTTTGCGAAGTGAAGTATTATTGAAAATATACTGGGAAGACAGATGTGAGTTGTGTTATTCATGCATTTCCAGAGAATATTGGACACAGTGAAATATAAAATATCTGAATGGAGAAACTCACGTTGCAAAAATATGAATTCCTTGGGATTTTTGTGTATATCTTTTGCTTACATGAGTATATATATGTATCTTTTATCTTTTATTTTTTATTTGTTTCAGCCACACACACACACACACACACACACACACACACACACACACACACACACACACACACACACACACACACACACACACACACTCACACACACATACACACTCACATATCAGAGGTAGATATGAAAAGCTGGGAAGAGTTTATAAGAAAAGTCGAGTTTTAGTTTTGTTGTAATAGTTTAATCTCAGCTATGGCGCCTCAGCTAAATTTACTAACAATGAGCGTTCCAACATAGCTGTTTTAAGAGATGGAACATCTTGGATTGCATTTTCCCAGATGTCCTTTCTTCTTTTTAAACTAATGAAATTTGTGAGATTTAGTAGGTATTTTTTGCAGATCGGGGAACTGCTTAGATACACCTTTAATGGTTCAACGCTATAACTTATGAATGTATAGAGAATGTGTACATACTCAATTGTTTCCTTGATCTGCTTCTGATGTTTTGACTTGTCATTTCAATATAGAGGGAGACGTTGTTTTAGTGATCGCATCGCATAATATTTTAGTCTACCCTGTCGGTTTTTTCTCGAAGGCTACAGGCATACAAGTAAAGGTGAACGAGAGGGAATGATGAGCATTCAACTTATGGAAACATCTGCTACGCAATAGCAGAGTTATGCAAAAATATACGAGTACATGGACACGTTCGTACGAAATTATATTCATACATGATTATGTTAAATCATCAGGCAAACTGCATGACAAATTAAAGTGCAACAGCAAATGTATGCATATATAAATGTGTGTGTGTGTGTGTGTATGTACATGTAGGGGCCTTTGAGCGGTTTATGCAGATGTTGCTGCACCATTGGGTCACATATTCATTATAAGTCTCTTTCTAAACGTATAATCAGCAGTGGAATTGGGCACAATTCATTACTTTAGGAAATTCAAATATGTATACGATTTGGAAAACTGATATATGTTTATCGACGTATGTATATAAATACAGATGCATATATGTGTGTGTGTATATATATATATATATATATATATATATATATATATATATATATATATATATATATATATATATATATATATATATATATATATATATATATATATATATATATATATATATATATATATATATATATATATATGTATGCATATATATATATATGTCTATCTATCTATTCCTCTCTCTCTCTCTCTCTCTCTCTCTCTCTGTCTTTTGTATCTATATGTACATGTAGATTAAGGTATGTACATACATGTAAATATATATGCATATACTCATATACTGTTTATATATATATATATATATATATATATATATATGTCCATATGTATATATGTAGGTAAGGCAGTTTCTGTGTATGCCTGTATGTGTTATTTATATAAAATTTTTCAGATTAGAGTGGCAATGCTACTGTACGATAAACGTAGGGAGAAATAGTGGATGTATCCAACGAAATACGAGAGAGATAATACAAAGTGAAAACAGAGTTTTATGATCAATACGAGAAGCGAAATGAATAAATATGAGATTCTTATTTAACGCCTCGGTTCACCAACAACTGATATTAAATTAACTCATACGACAATCTAAACTGTACAGGCTTACATATTAGTTCCCTATTTCTATATGATGGCGTAATTTCCTGAGGCCATCCATAAACGTAGACATCAAGATATATATATATATATATATATATATATATATATATATACTGATGGATACAGATATATGCATGTATATGTATATTTTTATATACATTAACAGATACAGGTATATGTATATTTATGTATGTGTATGTATACACACACACACACACACACACACACACAGATATATATATATGTTTGTATATTTAAAGTAGCTTCACGCGCTTGTTAAGCCTACACTCAAAATGATACTTGCGTCAGCAGGTCATCACAGTTTTACATTGAGGCACTGATTTGAAAGACCTTCACATTTTATAATCCGATATATAACGAACACCGCATGTAGCCTAATTTCCCTGCAAATAACCTAAGCACAAGATACTTTGATTGAAACCTTTTCAGTCAGTAGAATCCTCTACAGAAATTCTTTCACACTCATACAAAAGATCTTACGCAGCAATCACAAGTACGACAAGATATTTAACAACAGCAATGGTAAAATGGTAAAAGCAAGCTACAGTTGTATACTGATTTATGCTGCACGTAGCCAAAAGCTACTTGAGAGGAAATATTATTGCTGTATTCACACGTTTCTCGAGGGCTCTATCGTGTGTATAAAAACAAGAACAAAACTATGAAATGAAAATAGCTGCCTAGTAATGAAAGCCTGAAAGCAGTATCTGTATATTTAAGTAGTTTCACTAATTACCAGTTTGCTTGTTTTGACTAAACACTAATTTACAATAGAAACGTTGTAATTTAATGTTGAATGTTATAAGTATTTATTTCCATAATTCTGAGTAGGAACTAAATAAAATCAAATAAAACTGACTTTGATGTCAATGACTTAGAGTATCTAGAGCAATATAACTTGATCTCTGCTGTTCTTCTGATTGGTCCAGTTTCAAAACATTCAGAATAACGAGGATCAAATACAAACAATATCGAATAAAACTTAGATAATTTAGCCTCTCAGTGTAAGCTAAACGACATATGAACAACAGCAAAAAACAACAACGATAATAATCCCTTTTTTTAATAGGCACAAGGCCTGAAATTTTGGGGGACGGGGCTAATCGATTACATTGATCCCCAGTACTCAAATGGTACTCATTAAATCGACTCCGGTGGGATTTGAACTCAGAACGTAAAGATGGACGAAATGCCGGTAAACATTTTTCCTGGCGTGCTAACAATTCTGCTAGCTCACCGCCTCAATGAAAATACAGGCAGTGGCTCTCATGGGTCTTGATCTTAATTGATTAGAGTTATCATGTCCATTGTTTTGTCTTGGCATAAAAGATGGGCTAAAGCAAATATTCTGCTTAATACCACAGATTTGCTTGTGAGCTGCTTGACCTTAACCAGTTGAGCATGTCCCTTTGTGGCTCTTCATGAGCAGAAGTAGAGGGGGAGCATCATAGCCATTTGTTGAGAGGAATTCTTTGGGGCTTAGATAATTCACCTCTGGAAACATGGGTGTTTCGTTCAACCTTACTGAACAACCCTTATTCAGGGACCCTTTGAGCGGGATGGACTACTTGACCTGAAGAAAATTCTAACTGGGCCCCATCTGCTATAAAAGGACGAGCGACAACACAAAACGTGTGCATTACATCCATCAAGGGGGAAAATTACAAAGTTAAATCTATAACAAAAGGATTAGAAATTAAATCTATAACGAAAAGAAACAGAAATTGAAGCAAATTATCAATAAATAGAATCCTCAGGTCCCCTTAAGTTAATTAGGGGTAAACCCCCACAGGAATGGTTCCAGATTACTCTGCCGTTTCTGAGGCGTGAGATGTGTCATCTTCCAGTTTCTTTTCTTCTACTTAGAAAAGCATACTCCGAGTAAATCCCTTGATCCTTACCAGAACGACTCTCATCCAATGGCATACAGTATATATTTTTATCTATCGTCAAATAAAGAAGTATTGGAAACAAAGACCACCTTGAGGTTAGAACTTGCAATGATAAAAGTAATACTCTACAGACTGAAAGACATTTTATACACTGTCTGCCATAAGAAAAAAATGGCTCCGACAACCAGAAATATGAAAGCAAAATCGACAGCGTGGATTCTCAAGATGCATTGGCGAAGAAGTATGGACATTCGGCAGATCAAACAAGCTTCTCAGCACAATATATTGCTAGCTACACACTTGAATGTGATAAAGAAGTTTAAGAACGAATCTAAAAAGTTAGAAAAAATGGCTGAGGGAAGACATGGAAGTGATTACCATGAAAGAGACGTGAGAAGAAATACAAGAAGATTATATAATAATTAATCATTTTTGACTTGTTGCAATACTGTCAAAGTTTCCCCAACGAATTGTGGAATTCTAGAATATTGGAAAATGTTGACATCGGCATTATTCATAGAGAATATCCACTGGGTTCACCTGTCTATAACATAAGAATATTGTAAATGGCAAATTGACAACATGTAATGTGAACCACGTTCTTATTCATACCTACATGCATACACACATACATACGTACATACATACATGCACACACAAACATATATAGAAACACTCATGTATTTTATATCCCTATCTCTCTCTCTCTCTCTCTCTCTCTCTCTCTCTCTCTCTCTCTCTCTCTCTTTCTGTCTCTCGCTCTCTCTCTCTCTCTCTCTCTCTCTCTCTCTCTCTCTCTCTCTCTATCTATCTATCTATCTATCTATCTATCTATCTATCTATCTATCTATCTATCTATCTATGTCTATGTATCTTTCTCTCTATTAATATACATGCATAAGTACTTATAAACGCACACACATAAAAACACATGAGTACACGCAGATAAATTCATATATATATCCTCTTTCCCTCTCTCCTTTTCATCTTCTCTCTCACTCTCTCTCACTCTCTCTCACTCTCTCTCACTCTTTCTCACTTTCTCTTTCTCTCTCTCACTATCTCTCTCTCTCACAATCTCTCTCTCTCTCTCTGTATATATATATATATATATATATATATATATATATATATATATATATATATATATATATATATATATACATATTTATATATATACATATTTATATATATACATATTTATATATATACATATATATATATATATATATATATATATATATATATATATATATATATATATACATATTTATATATATATATATATATATATATATATATATATATATATATATATATATATATATAAATATATACAAGGCTATATATGTATATACATATAGATATTTATGTATATTTATATTTCAGGAATAAAGAAAATGCAAAAGCCTGAAAGCCAAAAGAACAACAACAACAGAAGGCTCTATCCTTCAACAGATTTGCGTCTTCGTAATATGGAATCTAGTTTCTCTCCGGAACAGAAAATATTACTTTTGTTTAACAAAAGAATGTGACATTTAAAGACGCTTAGAAAATATGTAGATTGTACCCAAAGCTCAGAGAAATATCAGAAGAAATGCAGGTCACTGAATGTAGTGGACACGGTCCGTATATGTTAGTTAGGGGCACCACTATGTATAAGGACTGTAATGAAAAGACAGCTCTTCTTCGAATGAAACTCTGTTTGTCGTTAGAAACGCGTTAGTAGATATTGGCATGTGTGTATAGCTATAGATTGAATGGTCAGTGCGAGAATATCATATGAGTGTTAGTTGAACATGGCCGGAGCTTAGCTTGTGTTAAACAAGAACATCATCAGCAATCACATTCCAAGAACATCATCAGCAATCACATTCACAACAACGTATGTGATGATTCATGGGGTAAATAAACATATCCAAACATGTGGCATCTCTGTTTCGCTGAGAGAATAAAAAAAGCCTGTATATATAAAGCTGATTGTAGTTTGGCAAAGAAATATGGTGGAATGATATATTGTTAGTTTATCTTTTGCGTGTTCAGAAGTATTTAAGTATATTTGTTAAGTGTTTTAGTAAAATAATTCACGGTATGGGCGTCAGATTTATTGGCATTTCAATTAATCTTACAATTAAGGAGGATCAAATACGAGAAACCTCCAGATAGAAGTTCCTGGGATAATAAATTGCGTTACCTTAAAGTTCCTTAACTTAGATAAAAAACTGAGTAATTGAGTAAATATTAGGAAAACATGGCTTTTGTATGCATCCAGCAAGAATCACTACAATCAGCAATAATTGCCAGTATCATCTTCCATACATTTATTAGATAATACTTTAATAACTCTAATAAAGCTATGAGAAACGGCACTGATATTCATTTAAGTGGACAGCGTCCATTGTAGTCGAAACACTTCTTAAACATTCTACGCTAAGCTTTTTTATATATGCATGCCATGCAAGAAGAGTTTTGAGAATTCCCACTGTCTCGCACCCGAAACTTTTAAGTCTTCTCTTAACAAGCACGAATATGTGTGTGTGTCTGTGTGCGCGCGCGCATCTATAATGTCTAAAAATGTATGGGAGAACGGAAGGAATATATTATAAACGTTGTTAAGCAGAACAACAGCGAAAACTCGTCAGTAAAATCTATGCTTTCTTCTAGTGCAGACTTCTTTTGCCTACAATTGTATGTAAAATAATTCAGTAAAACTTTTTTATACGGAAACCTTTCATATTATTGAAAACCTATACGAAAAATTTTCAATAATATGAAATTATGTCTCTTTTTCCACGCGTGCAAAACTCACCTTGTGAAAACAAACACTAATATGTTTATAATAAAACTGTTATGCAAAAACATTTGTTGTGTGAAGAAATATAAATTCGTATTTTTTACTTTCAGCATATACATAGATCTATAAGAGAAATATTTCCTTTCCTATGTTAGAAAATAACACTTGTTGCGCGCGCGCGCACACACACACACACATACATATATATGTGTGCGTGTGGTATGTGTTGAGAAGCAATTATCATCGCAATGGAATTGACAGAGGACTACGCATGTCCGCGGAAGTGAGGCTGGGTTGTGTCTCTACGTGATAAGCCAGATAGCCTTTATAATATGAAGGTGAAGTTTTAGGAATATTCGGTTAATACTTATAAGAAATCTAGTGGGAACATATAAATACCCATTTTGCCTCGCAATGTAGTAACGGAACCATAACTAATTATTGTCTAAAAAGCTATTTTTGGTAATTACTTTTGCTTCTTAGTTACCGTTCTGTAAATATTCTGTAACTTGCATTTATTTAAGGTTTGCTATAATACACAGGTATAGATAGTCTTATCACGTAGTCTGTACCTTGCTTCAATAACTGGCTATATCAATATGTTTTTTTTTGGTTTTCATTTTCAAAACAGGAACAATGCCAATTATGGTTGTAAGAATTCCTATGGAATGCCATCTCATTGGTTATGAAACACAAGCTCAAAATATAGAACGACAAATTTGAATACTATTATGTATTATAATAGAGAGCTCTATCGGGTCTGCTAACTCTGCAGCCCCGAGGTCGTTTGTGTATTGTATTAAATATATTTTGATGTGTTATATTACATACACAGAAGTCTTCTGTAACATAAATTTATTATGAAGTGTTGAAACTCAGTATTATAACAAGATTATATATATATATATATATATATATATATATATATATATATATATATATATATATATATATATATATATATATATATATATATATATATATATATATATATATATATATATATATATATATATATATATATAGGAAACTTCCTACATTACCTCTATCTATTTATCTCTATCTCTATCTACCTAGCCATTTATCTATCTATCTATCTATCTATCTATCTATCTATCTATCTATCTATCTATCTATTTCAACAACAATTGTCAACAAACTCTGACATGAGACGTTAACAATGCACAAGAGAAAGTATCATTTCTTTTTTTTAATAGAAACAAGAATGCAACCGAAGACAAAACCGAATTAAGAACCGCATAAAATTCTCCATAATGGTGATGCTATTTCCTTCTAAGATAAAGGTATAAACACAGAAATGAAGCATTAGTCGTCAAAATCGATGTTTCCTGATATTATATTCTAAGAATTATATTAGATAGCATTCCTTCTTGCTGGGTTATTCGGCATTTTTATGGATATAACGCATAGTTACTTAGGCATATTACCGGTAAGATACATACATGCATACATACATACATATATATATATATATATATATATATATATATATATATATATATATATATATATATATATATATGTATGTATATGTGTGTGTATATATAGAAATGTATGTATGTGTGTGTGTATGCATATAATTATATATATGGGTATATATGCACATGTATATATATGTACTGTATCTGTGTATCTTTATAAAAGTATGTACGTATGAACGTTTCACAAGCGATATGAATATTTTTGCAGAATCCTAAACATGCAAACGCTAACATACACGAACGGGCACGCACACATATGCAGTACGGACACACACATAGATGGACATACGCACGCACACATACGTAAACATAATTATATAATACATGCGATATATATATGCGTATAACTGTATGCGGTTGTATACATATTTAGTATCCTGTAGAGACACGAGATGCATTTTGTTAAAGCTAAGCAGAAATAAACATATACAAGAACCAAGACAAAAAAAAATCTATTGTGTTTCTTTTTTTCCGTTTTGGTTCTTACTACTTTCCATCCTATCACACCATTTATTCTTAAAAATCCCGTTTATATTACACAAACACAACATCAATGACAACAAGATGATGATGATGATGATGATGATGATGGTGATGTCAATGACGATAATAATAATAATAATAATAATAATAATAATAATAATAATAATAATAATAATAAAAATAATAATAATAATAATAATGTAAAAACATTTCCAAAGGCAAGTGAAGGAACACAGCACACTGATACCTTAAATGGAATCAAACTGGATGGCCATTATCCTAAAAGCATCAACGACTTCGTAAAAACCATTCCTAAAATCCATGTTTTGGAATCCAAATTTCTTAAAAGTATTTGTTCAGTCGAGATGACAATCATTTTTCTTGTTAAAGATAATGGCCGTGGTTAATGGTGATAGATGGAGATTGATGTTGATGCTATTGTTGGTGTTGGTTGATGTTAGTGTTTGATATTGGCTGATGGTGATTTATAATTAACGAAGTTAGTTTTATGGTGAGTGACGGTGTTTAATACTGACTAATCGGGACTGAGAATGACTGCTTGAGTTTGATTTTGGTTGTTGCTTCTTAATGCTGACTAATATTGACTGAAAGTTGTTACTAGAGATTAATGCTGATTCACGATGGTTATTAGTGGTTAATGATTTACAATGGTTGCTGCAGGTGATTCATGCTGACGGTAATTGCTCGTCACTGGCAGTAATCAATGATGGTTGATGGTGGTTGATAGTGATTTCAGGCGTTGCATTTTGATCGACGTTGATTGATGATAGTTGATATTGAATGATGATTTAGCCACGTATGAACATCAGAGAGCCAGCAGCAGTAGAATTTCTTCGCTACTGCCCCTGCAACTCACCCTCACCAAGCTTTCAGTCATACTGTAACATTTCTTATTCTTCACTCGATCTAGGACGCTGGATGTGCCTCGGCGAGTGATTGTAACAAGCATGCAGATTAAAAGTAAATAATAATGATAATAATAATAATAATAATAATAATAATAATAATAATAATAATAATAATAATAATAATAATAATATTATTATTATTTTCATATTTCGACACAAGGCCAGCAGTTTTTGAACAGGTACAGAATATAAACAAAATATGAGATCTGTTGCTCATATTCTGAAATTTTAAAAATTTGTTTTAATTCTGTTTGAAACGCTGTTGTTTATGCTTGTGTTTATGCATCTGCGTGTATTTAGGAACTTTTCCCTATACAATTATTTCCAATTCTTATTTATAGCATCTATATTCTATAGAGCTTATTGTGCGTTAATGTGTTCAGTAAAATAATGGAAAGGAACTAAAATTTTATATTTCCAAAAGTAAAGATTTTATATCAGTACTTTCAGCGTTGCCTTTCTTTTCCACATTCCATGCCAATATTATTTATTTCCATTAAATACTGTTTCTCTACACCAGTTCAATACATAGCTTAAATAGCCTGTAGTAACCTGCTGGCATTCTCATATAGCTAACAAATATTTCGGTTTTGGATTTGGTTTGCAAGATTCTTTATATGAGTTCGTGTGTTGAAGCATATTCTGCTGTGTCTGGGGGGAGTCGTTCTCTTTTAGTGCCTTATAATTTCACACTCAACGGTAAAAAAGAAAAAAAACAAAGAAATGGAAATTTTACCGATGAGTGTGTTAAATTATAAGGTACTAAAAGATATATTGTATGTATAAAATCATTCAGTAGTTAACTCCCATTATGAATACATATATATGTATATGTTTGTGAGTATGTATGTATATTTGCTTAAATGTATATTTGAATGTGTTTGAGTGTATATATATGAGTATCTATTTATCTACTCTCTATGTATATATATATGTGTGCGTGTATACGTATGTGTTTATGTCAGAAGCAAGACCCATCAAGTGGACAGTAGAACCTTACGTAAATAATTTCGCCGTTACAGTGCATACAAGCCTACTTGAGATGGCGAAGGCGCTTGTAATCGGACGACTTTAGGAGCGATGGACAACTAGCAAATCTGCCGTCTATTTTGATCATATACATACATACATATATATATATATATATATATATATATATATATATATATATATATATATATATATATATATATATATGAAGGGGTGTTGAAAAGTTCCTGGCTTTAAGGCTATCGTGAAAGGCCTTGCTGGATGTCCATCCTTCCGAGTTCTTTTACAGGGCGAACAAAAAACTGAAGGACCGCTGCAATATGTTTGGGATTATGCAAAAGGAATTTGTTGAATAAAACCATAAGTAAGTAATCCTTCTGTATTTTCTTTTACCCAAAGCCAGGAACTTTTCGGCACCTCCTTCTATGTATGTGTAGTCAGTTTTGAAAATTACGTCTGATCAATACTGGAAAGAAACTAAAAAGAGGGACGTGAATATCAAGTAAATGTATAAATTTCCTTTTCGCAATTCCTTTATTTTGGTTACTATATCGATCACGGCTTGCTTAGCATAGATGTTGATTGATGGGGTTCACATAAGAGGCTACTCAGGCAGATCTAAAGATAGAAACACAGCACACCATAACATTTATGATATACAGTTGTATATTGTTTGTGTAGACTGAAAATAACTTGAAATGGCTTCGTCGGTTAGTTTAAATACGTCATGCATTTAATCCCCGTCACCTGACTGACTGTTGTAGAGAAAGCTTTGCTGGAAGCCTTTACATCAGATTCTCGTACAGGCCATATCCAACTCGTCCTTACATATGTACACACACACACACACACAAACACACACACACACACACACACACACACACACACACACACACACACACACACACACACACACACACACACATCTATATATGTATGGGCGTGACATGTAACACATCAATCACATGGGTATATGTCACTCACCAATAACTTGTACGTTAGTCTATATCTTTCTGTCCGTCTCTGTCTCTCTCCCCCTCTCCCGACTCTCTCTCTCTCTATATATATGTATACATATGTATATATATACGCATGTATATATAAATGTGTGTATACATACGTATGTATATATATATATATATATATATATATATATATATATATATATATGTATATATATATATATATATATATATATATATATATATATATATACATATATATATATATGTATATATATATATATTTCTGTATTATTTATATGTTGCCATAGAAACAAATTTACGTTGTATGGTATTGAACATACCTGTATTTCTCATACCGTATTTGTCTACGTTATTCACATACATTACATGCCACTGACCACTTCGAGTTATCTCTCTTACCTCTTCTTATTTTGTACGCATGGGTAAGTAGATATACATGCGTACATAAATATAACATATGCAGAGAAAGAGAGTAATGTGTACTTTCGTGAGCCTATGTAAATGTATATACATATATACATACATACATATATATATATATATATATATATATATATATATATATATATGTATATATATATATATATATATATATGCATGTATGTATGTATATATAAGCAGATATGACTATAAGCAACCACTTATTGTTACTGTTCGTCGCTTCATGGCGGTTGTATTTGCTATGCTTCTTCCTTGCTCTCTATTTACCATATGTTTCCATGAAAACCAAAAGTCCATCCTGACTATGCTAAACAAAAAAATATTCTTTTCTCCTTCAGATTGATCAGAATCGATTTTTCTACAATTCCCACTTTCTCTTTCACTATCTTTGCATGTTCTTCTCTCTTCTATTCTCCTGCTTTATTCTTTCCTTTATTTCGAATTTCTTTTTGCTTCCTGTTTATTTCCTACAAAGCATATCTTCTCGCTTACTGTCTTTCGCACTCTTTGCCATAACCTCTCTCTCTCTCTTTTTCTCTCTCAGTCTTTCTATGTATCACCTTCTCTCCCCCCTCTCTCTCTTTCCTTATCACACTGTGGCTGCGTGTTTGTTACTCTCTCTTTTTTCTCTCTCTCCCTCCCTAATACACTCAGTCTATCCGTCTAACTTCGTGTCAGACTATTCGTTGCTCTCTCTTTCTGTCTCTTGTCTCACGCACTCTCTCTCTCTTTCCGTTTCTCTCTCTCTCTCTCTCTTTTCCTTTAAAGCACACACAGTCTATCTCTCTACCCTTCTGACTCTATGTCTGATTATGTCTTACTCTCACTTTGCATCTCTCCTCGCCTTTCCTCTTTCCAACTCTCCCGCTCCTCTCCTCCTCTCTGACCCTCTTCCTCTTTCTTGCTTCTCTCTCGCTCCTTCTCTTTCCCTCCACTTCTCTCGTTCCCTCTCTCTCGCTCCCTGTCTCTATACCTCTCCCCTCTCTCTATACCCCTCGCCCTCTCTCTAACAAACACACGATCTATTTCACTTGCCTTTCCTCCCTCCCTCTCTCTCTTTCGGTCAATCTCCTACTCCGCCTCTTGTTAATTTTTATAAATAATTTTATTATCGAAATGACTATATTGTCTTTAAATAATACAATGGCTCAGCTTGCTTGTGCGCACACACAAACCCATACATATCCAGGCACACAACAAGTGCATGTATATATGCATATATATGTATGTGCATTCATGCATATATGTGTGTGCGCGTGTATGTATGTATGCACACACATTCACCGCAGTGTTTGTTTGCGAGGGTGCGTTTTTAAAATACGTATTTAAAATCACGTTGGCCTCTATCTTCCTATGAACGCAGATGCCTACATAAACCATACATTTATACATTCGCCCCACTCTCTATCCTCCGCGCACACACAACACATACATACCTAATTTGTCATTAGGATATATCATTCATCCCCCCCCACCTTTTTATGTCCCTCTTCCTCTTTTCCCATGAAGTAATTTTCTATAGACATAAATATGTGAACATATATATGTGAACATATATATGTCTATCTGTATATCATGCGGCGATCACAGTAAGCTCTACATTCTGAATCGGCTATCAGACTACATAGTAAGCAGTTATGATGTATCTGTGTAAATGCAAATCCGGAAAATACCAGCCAGAATTTTTTTCAGTGATCAATAAATATTAGAAACTACATCTAACTTCACCTATCACACCTCCTGACTTTATGCTTTACAAGCATACATCAATAAACATACACGTACAGACACACTCACGCGCACACATAAAAACACACAAATACGAACAGTCAAACACACAAACATGAATATGCAGAATACATACATACAAAAGTGGACACATGCATACGCACATACACACATACATACATGCATACGGACACTTACATGCATGCATACATACATACATACATACATACATACATACAAGCATAGATACATACATACTTACATGTGAATGCACACACACTCTGACCCACACACATTCGCATAAACAAACAAAAAGAATGCAGCTAGGACAACGACAACTGAAAAGGCTGCAAGACACAACGAAAAGTTTGGGAAAAATAAATAAGTAAATGAGTGGAAACTTTACCGGTGAGTGTGTTAAATGATCTAACCAGACACAACAATATGTACGTAAATATATATATATATATATATATATATATATATATATATATATATAAATAATAATATAGGAGTTGCGACGCAAAAACGTATATATTCAAATGAACATATTTAATAAATATGTTCATTTGAATATATACGTTTTTGAACTCCTTTATTATTATTAATATAACCAAAAGGATCGATACCTTCACTAACGTTTTTTTCTGCTATTTTGGTGACGATTTTTTGAGTTAGCTTACCAATTATTTTTGTTGGTAATTAATTTATAATACATATATATATATATATATATATATATATATATACGTTGGATCTACTTTAGGAACTCCACGGTGGCACTTAGGGCAATAGTGCTAATTAATAAGAGACGGATTTCTAATCGTCACCATAATATTAACTCCAGTATTATTTACGATGCTAACTACAATGTCCAGTGTAAGGTTGACCTCCCCGTTCACTCTAACATTTGTCGTACTGAAAGTTATGACTGTATTCTGAGAAACAATAACCGAGATTGTGTGAGGATGGAATTCATGCAATCACGTGGTCCTTGAAGCGCGGCCATTAATGGCTTCCTCTATTCTTTTGTTTGAACTGCGTGCTTTATGATATTTGATTTGCATCGTTATGTGGCAGTTGTGTCATCGTGTAGGAAGGTAATCGCCATGCTGCCAGTAATTATAATAATATTTCTGTTGTTTGGTTGTTGGGATATTAACGTTCACAACTTGGGTCTTTTATGTAAGCTCTGGGTTTTGTGTGTGTAATTACCTTCCGTTCACCAACAGCATGTGGACAGTGTCACTTGTTTCAAGGAGAAAAGAAGAAAACGAAAGATAGAAGAAAGACAGTTTGGATGAAGTGAATGAGAGACTAATTGTAATCAAAGTAGATTGAAAGAGTCCCTTTAAAGAATGGAATTTCCGAAACAAATTTACCGATTTTTGCACCTGAGGAACTTAACGCATCTTAAATCGCCACCTTCAAGAATGCTTCAAGATTACATTATATATATATATATATATATATATATATATATATATATATATATATATATATATATATATATATATATATATATATATATATTACATGCATCTACATTAACTAGATATGGGAATTATGTTTGGCAAATAAAATTTGGAAAGTAACATTCAAAATTACGTATGAACATGGTTAAAAGCTAATTGACATATTGACATTTAGTGAAACAATGCTTTTCAAATAGATGTAACGCAGTGCAGTTGGCTATTTCATGCGTTGCTCTTTACTTTAGGTCCTAGAGTGGTTTATAAAATGTATTCTTATTGACTTATTTCTTGTCTACAACTGAAATTGTTTCAATTTGTAAAAGTTTAATAAATGCTCTCCGATCTGGGGTGAATGCTGTCATTGCAGTTTTCAAAGTTTCAAAATATGTTTAATCGCACCAAGAAAATTCCTAGATTTCCAAACCCCTGATACTTTGAGTGAATTAGAAAAGAAATAGTGGCGAGACACGACGTATCTACGATATGATAATAATCATTTCTATTATAGGCACAAGACTGAAATTTTGGGGTAGGGGATGAGTCGATTACATCGAAATCAGCGTGTAACTGGTACTTAATATATCGACACCGAAAGGACGAAATGCCAGGTCAACCGCTGCGGCATTTGAACTCAGAACGTGAGGACAGCGACGAAATACCGCTAAACATTTTGTTCGGCATGCTAACGATTGTGCCAGCTCGCCGCCTCAGACGCACTATTTTAATAAAAAATATAATTATATTCTCACTTAAGAGATATGAACAGAGTAATTTTATAAAACTTACACTCTAGGTAACCGACATAAGTTATTAATAAAAATATATTCTTTAAATATCGATCTTAAATTGAAATATAAAAGATTTTGATATCGATACTACGTTTGAATGAGTTTGATTTTCGATCTTTACCAGGTGCCGTATCCTCATTGAATATCAATTACACATCCAGACAAGAGTAGATATCGAGAAGTTTGTTCTTTCTAAGTACAACAGCGGAATTGGGATAAGCAAATGTTGAGCTGGAGCGGCAAATGGTAAATATAAGAAATTCACAAAATGAAATCAGTTATTTTACTGTGAAGAAGTGAAATTTGGGCAGAATTCGTCGTGGAAGAGGAATAAATCGTTTATTATTTGTACAGAATAAATAGATTAGTATTATTTCTGTAAACGTTAAAGGTTGACAGCTTGAATAATTAATTATTTGAAGGCGGCGAGCTAGCCCAATCGTTTATACGGCTGGCAAAATGCTTAGCAACACATCGTTCGTCTTTACGTTCTAAGTTCAAATTCCGCTGAGGTCGACTTTGACATTCGGGGGTTGATAAAGTAAGTACCATTTGACTATTGGTGATGATGTAACCAATTTATCTCTTCCTCCCACATTGATGGCCTTGTGTCAAAATTTAAAATCAATACTTACAGTACCCTGTTATCTTCACATCGCCTTAATAAAGCGTACCATGTCGAATTAAAATGTTACTCGTAAACTTTATAGTGTATTAAACTTTACAGCGAATTATTCGTCTTAGTGAATATTTTCATCCTTCTAAAGTCGCATCAGCCTTAGAGTTAGTTATTAACAGTGACATATCACTCACATATAAAACAATATTAACATTAGAGCTTCATTGCTTTAACAGGCACCTCACTAAACCAGACATTCCTCTAATAAAACATCGTCGCTTTGACTCTATGACTTTCAATGTAAAATTCTTTGTTCATTTTGACAGGAAGAGAGTTGTTTAAAGTTAAAACTATTAAAGTGATTAACAGACTTTCTTACATCGAAACTACATAAACCATTAAACGGCGAAAATGGCGTCCGCAGTAAATTAACAAGATGTTTCTACTTTCTAATTCATGATTACCCTTCACTGGGGAACGCTTATCTATCTCCCAGTCTGCTTATCTCACTCTCTCTCTCTCTATCTCTCTGTCTCTCTATATCTCTATCTATCTATATTTATCTCTCTCTTTCTCTCTCTCTCTCCTCTCTCTATCTATCTATCTATCTATCAGTCTGTCTGTCTAAAACTCTCTCTCTCTCTCCCCCCTCTCCCCCCTCTCGCTATCTATCTACCTGTCTGTCAAAAGCTATCTATCTATCTATCTATCTATCTATCTATCTATCTATCTGTCTGTCTGTTTGTCTGTCTGTCTGTCTGTCTGTCTGTCTGTCTGTCTCTGTGTCTCTGTGTCTCTCTCTCCTCCCCCCTCTCTCTCCACATACATATCTATCAGTCTAACATATACACACACGTCCTTTTATAAAAAATGTATGTTGTCGAAGTTCCGTCACTTAGTGGTTGGCATGTTGGGCGGGACATGAATTCTTTAACTGGTACAATATCGCGGGTTCGATTTGCGCCGAGCAGTGTGTTGTAGACTGGGACATTTAACAAGAAATAATGCAAAAATGCTTTAATATATCTCAGTTTGAGACAGACACACACCAGAATATGCTGCAGAACGATCAAGCGAATATAATAAGATGATTGACTTAACTTTACATGACAACAAAACGATCATCTGCAGCTGATACCGTCAAGAAGACTACTATGTAGTCGCTAGAAATAACTGCTAAATCCCTTCAAATAACACATTAACATTTGAGAAAATAATGGATGTACTGAATAATGTAAGGACAAATAATCGAAATGACATGATGTATACAAGCGGAAAACTTTGATCAAAGATATGACGAATTAAATTTGACCCGCGTTTATTGTATTACAGAAATGAAAATAGAAACAAAAGTAAAAATGAAAATAAAAATAATAATACTAACAACAACAACAACAACAACAGCAACAACCTATACAGTAGTTAACCAAATTAGCAATATGTGGCGTCCACTTGCCGAAAGGCCAGTGATTCGTGTCCTTGTAAGACCATCTAATTATTGAAACAGGGGGAAGAGCGTAGAACGCAAGCGGGTCTCAATCACCCGCCCTGCACAAATGACTCACACATGTCTTATACATACATACATACAATCATGCATACATACATACATACATACATACATAAATGCAAATACATATACATATATATATATATACACATACAACCATACATATACAAATCGACAGATAGATAGATAGACAGACAGATAAACAGATAGATACACAGACAAACAAATAGGTAGATAGATACACATAAATACACACACACACACACACACACACATATATATATATATATATATATATATATATACATATATCAATATATATATATATGTATATACATATATTTATATATATATACATATATACATAAATATATATTTGTGTATGTGTGTGCATAGACCTTGATAGATACATAGACCTTGATAGATACATACGTAGATACACCTATCAGCCTTTTTATAATCAACATCTTCACCTTGCCATCGACCCCATCGCCCTCATTATCCTAAAATAGCCGTTAATTAATATTACTGATCACGATGGTGATGATTGTTGTGATGATATTAAAGTAAAACTGTTTCTTTTGCTAATGATAATGATTATTATAATGACTACGGTAATAGTTATGGTCATTAGCATAATTAAGATTATAATTAAGATTATAATTAAGATTATGATAACGACTATGGCCGCGGCTGTTGATATTTTTTATTAGTGGTAAATACTTACTTAGATGCTAGTGGTGGATCTCCGTCTTTCAACTAAGAGGATTCCGCAGTTCAACAAACTGGATTGCCTTGTTGTGACTATGTGTTTACGTGGATGAGTACTCCACACACATTTGTCATTTTAATATAATTCTCATAATAAATTATTTACAATACAACGTAAGTGTGCGTGTGTATGCGTGTGTGTGTGTGTGTGTGTGTGTGTGCGTGCGTCAGACTTGTACGTTTTGAACTATAAGCATAGTTCATTCGAAACTTCTATACAGTTTCAGTCTAACCATTTTCACACACATTGTCTGAATCGACTCGAAGTTATAGATAAACAACGTTGATGCAACTGTAGCTTGTAGCCCCAGGGAGACATCTCCTCCACTTGGTTATTGACACAGTTTCTGTGCCCTATCAGTATTTGCAAAAGGAAGTCCTCCTTCCCGTCTCTAGCCTGCAGCAGGAGCGAACCTCACACGTCTGAGTTGCGACGCATACTTCTTAAACCATCGTCCATACAACACTTACAGAGATACTAATATCTTAAATCTGAAGCTACTAAGCTATCTTCTCTGGATTATATATTCTTCTCGTAGATTGAACTGGCACGCCGCAGGCGGTAGGATGCCACAAGTATTTTGAAGGAATTCTCCGGTTCCAGGCTTCCAGCAGAGGTCTTTCATCTCCTGCATAAAGCTGATACATGAATATAATTACAAGGTTGATCAATCGCTTACGCATTCATATCATCTTCGGATATAGCTAACTCATTGGATGCAAATTACTATGGACTCCATGTGAATGTGTTAAAGATAAAAGATGCTGAGATATGATAGAAAACTAGCTGATTTTCAATTTGCATAGCACACTGATGTAACGCCTTCGGAGTGACTGAAGGGAATGTGAGAGAAAAGGAATAGACAGGTGCATACATAGATGTACATACCTGTCTGTAGTATATACCGTATTTTAACATGCATATGGAACCTTCGTGTATCAGGAACCCCCTAATTTTGGGGGATTAATATTTGTAAAAAACAATGTTTTGTAAGGGATAACAATACTATTCATGTATAAGAAATTCGTATATTTTTTAACTTAATTTTTGACAAAAAAGGGTTCCTTATACACGTTAAAATACGGTATATATATGAGTGCAAAGTTTAATGGTTAGGATGTTAAGCGCTCTCTGTCTTTCTCTCTCTCTCTCTCTCTGTGTCTCTCTCCCTCTCTCTCTCCCTCTCTCTATCTATCTATCTGTCTATTTATATACCAGCGGCGAGCTGGTAGAATGGTTAGCACACCAGGCGAAGTGCTTAGCGGTATTTCGCCTGTCTTTACGTTCTGAGTTCAAATTCCGCCGAGCTCGACTTTGCCTTTCATCCTCTCGGGATCGATTAAATAAATACCAGTTACGCACTGATGTCAATGTAATCGTCTTAATACCTTTGTTAGTTCCCTCTATGCCTCCTGTGTGCAGTAACGATATATATATATATATATATATATATATATATATATATATATATATATATATATATGTATGTATGTATGTATGTATACATACGTACATATATATATATATATATATATATATATATATATATATATATATATATATATATATATATATATATATATATATAAGTACATATATGTGCACATATATATATATATCTATTTGTCTATCTATCTATACACATTCATATATGATTATGAATAAATGTATATCTATCGGTATATCTATACCTAAATGGATATGAATATGTATCAGCATAGAGGCACGTATGTAGTTGAATATAGAATAGAGAAAGCAAATCAATTTCACGCACATATATTTCCGAACAATTTCTTAATTTTATTCAACACTATATACCCACGCGTTTATACACGGACGTGCTTGTATATAATTAGAACAGCTGTCATTGAAATATTATGTGTACATACACAAACACCCTCTTCCACAATCACTCACCCACACACCCCTGCGCGCGCACACACACATACAAATATTTTTTTCAAATATACTTTATATGGATATATATTCTATACATACATACGAACACACACGCACACACATTTACACTACACACACACACACACACACACACACATACACGCATAGAATTATTCAAGCACACCCACACACACACAGATACACACTCGCAGTATACACACATATATATGTGTGCGCAGTATTGTAAATGTATCAAATACCTGCTTTCAAAATACATCTTTATGTCCAGTTTAATCAGCTTTTTGTGAAGTTTTATAAATCAATCTTATCAGCTTCGTATTACAATAGTTTGAAGATAACAAAAATAATGTTTCATAAATAATCGTAAAGTTTGTAAATCGTCTGGTAGAGACAGAAAACTAATTAAAAAGGACTCTTATCAAAATATTTATAAAGTTCTGTTTAATAATATTCATTCATTATATTCTCCCTATTAACAAGTGGAAAATTTGCAGAAAAATTATACTTGTAACTTGGTAAAAAGAAATGAATGAGATACATTCACAGTGAATGCCTTCGGAAGGAATTCTGCTTTGTTTTGTCAGATAAAGGTGGTTTAATTCTTAGGAGTTTGTCCTGCTTTCGTTGATTATATATATATATGTGTGTTGATTACGGAGGGAAAAAGGCAAATTAATGATGGATTGTAGGAGGAATATTTTGAAGATTTAAAAGGAATGGCTGCACAATGATCATAGGAAGCCATACTGGAATTTATATAAAAGAGAAGGAATTCTAGGTGGAATGGTATGAAGAATGTGTTGAAGTATGAGAGGCATGTAAAACTTGCAACATTTATGGCCTTCTTTGCAAACCGTTGGCGGGACTGAAATGTTACATTCGACGTAAGCTTTATGACTGACAACGAAAATGTACGTTGTCGGAGCCTCATACGTCGAAATCGACGGGAGAGTCAATCATATGTATATATGTATAATATATACACGCGTATATATATAGACACACACACATACATATATATACCTACACACACACACACACACACACACACACACACACACACACACACACACACACACACACACATATATATAAATACATACATATATAAATATGAGTATATATGTATGTATATGCGTATCTATCTATGTATCTATCTATTTATCTGTCTATATTCATCAGGTATACAGACTTGCGTAACAATACTCAATATTCTGAGCAGCGTTTAGTTTATTCTTTTAAAGCTGGAAATTCCTCCTGCCGTTGCTACTCCCAGCTTCTACTTTGTCGATACTTAAATATATAAGAAACAAATATAGAAGTAAGAAACTTAGAATCATGAAGTAATAGAATGACAAGACTAGAGAGACGTAATCAATGAGTGCTTACAATTCATTGTTCAACGGTGAGATTTCACCTAATCAGCTCCCATACAACACAAACTTTCATAGTTTACAATTAACTTGATCTCCATGGCAGATATCTTTGGTCAGCTAATCAAGGCTTGCGAGTACGTTGCTATACTAAGATCTTGATGAAACGACAAAAATATAAGCAAAAACAAAACGAAAAGCGCCTTAATACGGATTTATATAAAGCCGAGTCTAATCTAGACGAACGTCTGTGAAGTAAATCAATGTCTGTATAAATAGTCCGAATATAAATACTTAGAATAATTACATAACTGTTGCTATTTGCATGCAACCAGAAACAGTGACAGCAAGAAACTTCTGCGTTGTGTGTCTTCTTAAACTTGGTACTTCAGTCCGTCTGTTTCGTTTGATTCAGTACATATATATTGATACACACGCACGCACACACACTCGCACAAACACATCTATACATATTATATGCATACATACATTCATTCATTATATATAAATATGTATATAAATGAACGTATGTACGTATGCATACATACATTTATGTACATATATATACATATACATATATATACACACACAAGCACACACATACACAGACAGACACACACACACACACACGCACACACACACACATCTATACACATTATATGCATATATACATACATACATACATACATACATACATGCATACATTATATATATATAAATGAATGTATATAAATATACATACATACATTTATATACGTATATATACATATACGTACATATACACACACAAACTCACACATACACAGACAGACACACACACACACATACACAGACAGATACACACACACACATACACGCACACACGTATAAATCGCCCTATTGAAAGCCATTTGTGAAATGACCCCGCTTAAATTCTTTACTCATAAACTTTCCCCACTCCGTGATATATAGATATATATATTTCGTTCTTCTTTTTCCTTTTCTTGAATTCCTAACTTCTCTTCACAATTATGTTCTCCAGTCAACCTGTGCTTTCTACGCTTTCTGACCGAGTCCTGCGTGTGTTAACATGGGCCTCCGAACCACCAATCAAACTTCATATGATCAAGTTGACCTTGGCCTGAAACCTAGCCTGCGGTGTACACCACATTTGGATACTTACTACTTCCGAGATCCCGTTCGCTATGAAACACATGTAACCCGGATTTTATCAACACCTGATCTTTTGGATTTTTTTTCGCATATCCGGCAGCACGGACGTTATCCATCAATACAATAAAATAGCCACACGTATCCGGTGAACACAGAGTAAGAACAACTCATGGTGAGATGCAGCAAGATGTACGCAGACAATTATCAACACATGCAGCGAAGAAAATATCACCAAAAGACCAATATATATTATTCGGTCAAACACTTCGAAGGGAGGCAACTCAGAATATATTTCTTCCATATTTTGACGTCTTCAGCTAAGTATTGTCAGCTCTGTTCCGTACTTGCCAAAGAAAAGGAAGAATGCACTAACAAATAAATGCGCATAAATATAGGTATTTGTGTGGAGTGAAGTGCCAGAGTCTATACGTATTTGAAATTCTTGATTTATTAGAATCGGAAATCGATATCTGGAGAAGGTTTCACTGATGGCTGCCAATGGAAATATTCTAAGCAGTTCTACTTAAAAGGGCTTTTACTGTCATGTGGTTGTAAAATTCCATCGAAGACAATAGTCGAACTGACTATCAAGAATTCTTTAGTTTCGTTCGTCATTTCAATTTAACGGATATCAACAAAAGTTGCGTGAACATTCGATGCCCCCACCCCAGTAAACGAATTCAACAATTTATGGCCGATACTCAACATCTTCGCCGAACGAACCGAGTCAGATGTAATCACCTTTTCGACTTCATGTCAGCTTTTTACTACTTATTTTGCACCTCGCCTCCTTCAAACACATTCTCTCTCTCTCTCTCTCTCTCTCTCTCTCTCTCTCTCAACGTATCCGTACATTTCAACTACTACTACTATTACTACTACTACTACTACTACTACTACTACTACTACTTTCTATTATTGTCATTTCTATTATTATTTAATAAGATCAACAACAACAACAACAACAATAATAATAATGATAATGATGATGATGATGATGATGATGATGATTTCTTTCATGTTGATCTACTTTTTTTGACTCCTTTACTTACCTAGACCCCACTTAACCTCACATGTCCATCAACGATTCAATTCTAGCGAACATGTGTACGTCTAAGCTGTTATTATGTGAGAATTTGAAGAGCACTTCAAAGAGAGGAAGAAGAGGGATAGAGATAGATAGAGAGAGGGAGGGAAAGAGAGAGAGAGAGAGAGGTATGGAGAGAGAGAGAGAGGGATAGTGATGGATAGAGAGATGAAAGAGGGAATTTGTGTCAATCCTTTCCTAATTGATCGGGAGAGTAATGTCAACAAATTCGGTATCAATGGTAGAAGTACGAATGGAGTCGGTGGCTGGTTATTGATAGATAAGTAGATGCCTTACTGCAGCGTAAGATATAGTGCACCTAAGTCTCTACTTATACACACACACACACACACACACACACACACACTACACATGCATACACGCACACACATGCACACACAATCACACACACACACGTACACACTTGAATGCACTTACCTACGCATACATATTGTGTACTGTGGTCGATGTTATCGACAATCCTCTCCACCAAATTTCAGATCTTGTGCCTATAATAGAAAGGATTGGGGCCCTGGGATATGTAACACACTGCCTAAATACCAATCTTGAGAAATTCGGCTTCTCAGAAACAGAAAGGAGAAAGCTAATTTGAAGACTACGGATCCAGTCCATCACTGGAACTGTAAAAATCTGTAAAACGTTCCAGAAGTTTATACATACATATATATTTATATACGTATATATATATACATACACACACACACACACACACATACATATATATATATATATATATATATATATATATATATATATATATATATATATATATATACATGTGCGTGTGTGTGTGTGGTGTGTGTGTGCGTGTGAAATGAATCTTGCCATCTCCTATTTGGCGAAACATGGATTAAAGTAATTCAAATGTATTGACGTTGAGCATACAGATAATTTATGATTTCTTGAACGGAGCAAAACTGCTCCCCATTTGAAATGAATACGCACAAACGTGTGCTTCGATATATTTCTACACCTCACAGATGTATATATGTGTGTGTATCTGTGTTTCTGTGCGTGTGTTGCTGCGCGCGCGTGTGTGTGTGTGTGTGTGTGTGTGTATGTTTCTATGAATTCATGTTAATCTTCTAATTTATATATGCCTACATATGTAAGGGTGTGAATAAAACTGTTCATATTAAGATGTCTGACACTTGATAGATTCCATCGAATTTCTCTCCTCACACATCCGTTCAATTTCAATTAATTGTCTGAAAATAAGTTCCTCGAATTAATGAATCTAGGCCAGAATCATTTTGCATTTTTTTGCCTCATCGAATCACTTAAAACGCACTAATTGCTTCTTTTTGTTGTTATTATTACCGAATCTATGATAATGTCTGATTCTCGAAGAGGCTGTCAGATCAAGTTGCAGAAAATATATTAAATATATTAATCTAATGTTTATGAGCAATTATCTTCAAGCAGACACCTGCTGCCGATATTGATACCCACGCGCACACACACTGTATATATATATATATATATATATATATATATATATATATATATATATATATATATATATATATATATATATATATATATGCATATATATATATGTATGTATGTGTATGTATGCATAGGAATTAAATGAGAATTGGAGAACATTTTGGAAGAAATATAGAAATAGTTTCTTAGATTAATTATATACATGTTATTTAGGCACACACACTTGCACACATCCCCCCCCCCACACAGGCACACACACACACAATTACACGAATTTTAATACAAGATAAAATGAGCAGTCTTTAAACAAAATTACTACAATTGTTTCTGTGCCCTAGTATCAACTAGTAATTGCTAAGTGTTTCACATATTTTATATGTTACTGCATTAATATTAAACGGACGACAGCTGTGTACCTGCACATCGTCATGTGACTGGGTTGGAGAGTACTGCTTGATAAACTATAGTGAATGAATTTGGTAGACGGAAACTGAAAGAAGCTCGTCGTATATATATATATATATATATATATATATATATATGTATGTGTGCGTGTGTGTGTGTGTGTTTGTATGTTTGTGTTTAGTTTCGCCACTATAGCTTGACAACCGATGTTGGTGTGGTTCGTCACCGTAACTAGCGGTTCGGCAAAAGACCCCGATAGAGTTATTATAACGGAACAGTATAATGAATAATTTCTATCCCCAATCCTGCCCCTCATTGCCTCTCCTTTCCCCTCTTTCTCCATCCATCCATCCATCCATCCATCCATCCATCCATCTATCTATCTATCTATCTATCTATCTATCTATCTATCTATCTATCTATCTATCTATCTATTTATCTTCCTCTGTCTTTTTAGATACACATCGTACTCTCACACACCACCACCGATTAGCTTCACTTTAGAATTTACTTAACTCACGAAGGAAATTGCTCTTATCTCCTCCATCCCCGTCAACTCTGTAAACTTAATACCAGTAATATGTTACCATCTTACTCCTGGATAGGACGTCTTTTCAAGAACGGAGCTATTGTTTAATCAAAAGGAAACTACACTTAAGTAGATTAAAACACAGCATCGCCATATCGCTACACGAGGCCGCTCTCTTCCTCCCCATCTCTCTGCCTTTCTCTTTTCCTCTGCCTCTCCCTCTCTCTCTCTCTCTCTCTCTCTCTCTCTCTCTCTCTCTCTCTCTCTCGGTATTGTTTCCCCAATATGTTTATAGGAAACTTCATAATATAGATAATGAATGCGATATTTTTAGACGAATCAAAGAAATGTTAGATTATTTGTCTACTCGTTTTACAATCAATCGATTTGATCTTTGTTCTGGAACTAAGCAATAACAGCAGTAATAGACACAAACAATAGAGAACAACAACAACAACAAAAGTAACTACTACTAATACTAGTGTTGCTGCTGCTACTGCTGCTGCTGCTGCAAGAAAAGACAAAAGAGAAACGATTCGTTCTATATATAGAAACAAAAATTAGATAATGGAACAGGAATCCTTGATACTATTAGATGAGGATTCTAAAAATACATATTTCTTTAAGAAATTATGATACATTGATGATGAAGAGAATGATGATGATGAGGATGATGATGATGGGGAGGAGGATGTCAATGAAGCTGATAATAATAAGGTTGATGTCGGCAAAGTAAATATAAATAATAACAGTGATGATGAGGATGATGATGATGATGATCCTGATGACGATGATGAGCATGCGTAAGAAAGAACTGATAATTACTCCAAGAGGAGACATACGCCCAAGAGAAAAGGGCTTTCTGCGTCTTTGAATTAAAAGACGGAGCTTTTATAACCGTGTGAAACAAGACTACGCGGCGTTAATAACTTTTCTGCGATAATTGATTTCAAATTTTGACACAAGGCCAGCACGTTCGTATGTGGGGCTAAATCTATTACATCGATCCCAATGTTCAACTGGTACTTGTTTTATCGACCATGAAAAGACGGAAGGTAAACTGACCTCTGCGAATTTGAAATTAAAACGTATAGACGAACGTAAAAACGGAGGCTAACCATTTTGTCCGGCACGCTAACGATTCTGTAGGTCAGAAAGTATTGTATGTGAGAAACAAGTTAAGCATCCGCTGATATTTTGTACTCGGGTAACCTTTTGAAGTAGAAGAAATATATCATAGACACACACACGAACACACACACAGGAACGTGCGTACACATACACCCACGTGCACACACACCCGCTTACAAAAATGCACGCGCGCACATCGAACAGTCGTCAGGGGCATTGACGCCTTTTGTTGTTCTTGTAGTATGTAAATAGAATAGGCTTAGTCGCAGATCGAACCGAGATCATCAACAGGTTTTGGACTACAAACTAATAATTTCAAATATTAATTTTTAATATTGCTACAAACCAGATATGTCTGAAGGCAACACATATTCGATCAAATTAACATCAGATTTTTACTCGTATTTTAGATCTTCGGACGTTGAAGAATGAAAGCCAAGGTCTACAGGCAGCAGGGTTCCAACACTGTCGTGCCAATCCATTTAATGGTCTATTAACTAAGTCCTAGATATAGAGTTATTTGGAGGGGGAGGATACGATGCCTATGGCCTTGTCAGTGGCATATGTGAAGCAGGTTTCATGCAGAATAGTAACGTATTTATGTATTGCTAGACATAAATATTTGACCTAGTTTACGACAGAGTACGTGTGTGTCTATCTAGCTATATATCTCCACTCTCTATCTATCCATCCATCCATACATACATACACAGAAACACACACGTATATATATATATATACATATTTACATGCATACCTATATATGTATGTGGTAAGTAGCTTGCTTACCAACCACATGGTTCTGGGTTCAGTCCCACTGCGTGGCACCTTGGGCAAAGTGTCTTCTACTATAGCCTCGGGTCGACCAAAGCCTTGTGAGTGGATTTGGTAGACGGAAACTGAAAGAAGCCCGTCGTATATATGTATATATATATATGTATGTGTGTGTATATGTTTGTGTCTCTGTGTTTGTCCCCCCCCCCCTACCATCGCTTGACAACCGATGCTGGTGTGTTTACGTCCCCGTAACTTAGCGGTTCGGCAAAAAGAGACAGATAGAATAAGTACTAGGCTTACAAAGAATAAGTCCTGGGGTCGATTTCCTCGACTAAAGGCGGTGCTCCAGCATGGCCGCAGTCAAATGACTGAAACAAGTAAAAGAGTAAAAGAGTATATATATATGTGTGTGTGTGTGTGTGTGTGTGTGTGTGTGTGTGTGTGTGTGTGTGTGTGTGTATGTATATAAAATCGGACTAAATAAATGTCTGTGTGTCAGCTTTTCTGCTTTATATTGATATGGACCTCTACACAAGAAACCATGCCATATACCAATTATTTTCCTTTTCCATTCACATAAAGATCTAAGTAAGATGTCCTCATAAATATATTGTTCGAAATATTTCTGATCTTGCATCTTTTATCTGTTTCATTTTACGACCAAGCTTTTTCAAAATAGCCAAGTTTGTGTGTTATATTCGGATTCATGTGTGTAACATAAACACATGATATGCTGTCATTGATACAAAGCAAACAACTGTGGAGTGTCAGAATGGATAGTATGTCCGGTTGTCAAGCATTCTCCGTTTGCGTCCGTTAATGTTCTGTGTTCAAGTTCCATGTCGCTCGGGTTTATATTCTTAAAGCTTTCAGGGTTTTGCAATGACGTAGATCTAATAAATATTTTACATGCCCTAACGGCTGTGATATTCTGCGCATGTCAAATGTCAATATTTCTTTTGAACTCAGGCTGTACTTTTATGTCCAGACTAAATATAGTATGTAAGTATATATTTCTGTATTGATCATGCTAAAGTGTGTGTGTGTTTGTGTGTGTGAGTGTGCGTCAGTGTGCGCATTATTGCATATACATACGCGTACGTATATGTCCATAAAGGTTTCTGTAAAAACGCATTGACTATCAAATATAAAGTTTGATTGATGCACACGCATACATACATCTGTATATGCACATATCTAGTGCATACATACATACATACATACATACACACACACACATTACACACACACACACACACATATATATATATATATATATATATATATATATATATATATATATATATATATATATATATATAAACACAAGCGCGCACGCACTCGCCCTTTCATTGATATTTCGAGAAATGTGATCATGAAATTGCATGAAAAACAACAGTAAAAACAATGTCAGTTAAATTACATAAAACTTCCCAAACTTACCTGATTGACGGAATCCAGAGAGAAATGACATGAAATAGAAAAAAACGAGAGAAAAACGCATTAGTTTAATAATAATAAAGGTATAAAATTGATAGTAATATTTAAATGTTATTACATCCTTCACAAAAAAGCAGAAAAATAAATCAACTGCGAATACTTTTGTACTTCTTATTTCAACAAAAAAAAACAAACAAACAATTTGATAGTAATTCTGCAGGAATTAATAACTTTCTGGTTCATTAGATCGATATTAGATCTATATTTTATTGCAAGCCTAGCTACCCTTTAATTTGATTAAATGTTGTCTGAAAAAGATATTAGCTTGGTGGAAACAGTTACTCGTACACCTTCCATTTACAGTTTTGTGTAGAATTTTGTTACAGGGCATTAGTTGTTGGCATCAAAGAGTTATATAGAGTATCACTCACATAAATGAGATCCAGTGTATTTATTATTGATATTGTTATTATTATTATCATTGCCTTTGCACAGCTTCTAACGCTGGAGATGTACTACGGTGTCAGCTGTACACTACCAGTGAACTAAGGTAACACCCCTTATTTTCCGAGCACCTTCCGGAGTATTCGGGCGGTTCCAAGCAGCGCTGTTTTCTGCAAGTGCTCCACACTTATTGCAGCCCATATTTGTTCCACGTACTTCTTACGATTTTTACTCACTGTTCCCAGGGCTCCGACAAGTTTGTGTATTGCATTCGGCTTCATGTGTGTAACACAAACATATAATATGCTGTCATTGATACAAAGCAAACAGCTGTGCAGTGTCAGTATATGTATGTATGTGTGTATATATATATATATATATATACACATACATCATATACATTCATAGATGAGTGTGTGTGTAACAAAACAAAAAATGGAACAAGAACGTAACAGGTGACAACAAAGCATTCAGTTTAACGGTACAAAAAAGAATAGGGAAAAATAAGGACTGGTCATTCTGAGCTTTCAATCTTCAATCGAGTACCAGATCGTCTTTTCAGTTTCGGCCGGTTACTCTCGAGACTGCTCTAATCTGGCCGGCCCCAAGAAAATCAAAGCTAAGAGCCCTAGATTCTTTGGAAGAAAGCAAGCGAATGTATACGAAAACAAGGACGAAAAAAGAAAACGGAGAAATGGTACACAATTACAAATACAAACAACAGGTACTTGAAAAGATATACATCAGGTAGGGTTGGACAAACCTGTGGTTCCGACCTACGGTTGCTAAGTATCAAATAAAATATCCCGGTTCTATACACAGAGAAAATCAACCCTACGAGTATTTAGCGCCTAGGGGCTAGTCCAAAGGACACATTACGTCGAAGTGTACGTTTTTGGTATACTCTAGGGTGTCCAACAAGTCGTAAATCCCCTTGATTATAATATAATCAAATGAATAATAACAGATGATGCTTAATTGTCAGCTCATTACAGCTGTTTCTTATATATATATATATATATATATATATATATATATATATATATATACACACACATACATACATAAATATACTACACATAGTAATATATATGTATATATCTATTCTAATCTTTCTATCTAGCTAAATTTCTGCCTGTCTCTCTCACCCTCGCTCTCTCTCTCTCTCTCTCTCTCTCTCTCTCTCTCTCTCTCTCTCTCTCTCTCTCTCTCTCTCTGTACATACACAGATACACAACACACATGCATACCCACCCACCGTACACATAGAGTTTGAATCTTGACAAGAGATATTAAATTGATATTCTTCTATTTTGTTTGTGTCTCGAGCTTTGTTTGGTTCGAACCCGCATACTATTGATTTCTTTGCATAATACATCAATTTACATGAAGTTTGTAATTAGCAGGTGTAACAGTACTTCCTGACACCTACAAAAACAAGGTCATTGATGTCGTCTCTCTCGTGTACCACAGCTTTAGACATCGTAGGTGTATTACAATATATTTTAAAACTATTTACCATTAAAAGCCACAGAGCAGGAATATATATGGACAGAGTTAAATGCTGAGACATTGTCAATACGGGATTATAAAAGAGTTACAATAATATCCATTACGTTATTCTGATTATATTTCCTAGTCTAAGAAATCTTATAAATGAAGTTGGTTTTCATTACTCTTTCAGGAAACAATTTGTATAGCGGGAGCATTGCGATGCAAGATGCTATTTTTCAATTCCGTGCTGGAATTTGTCCGTCCTGCTATTGTATAATATTCTGGACAGAATCGGTAAATTCGATGATCAATTATTGCGGCGGATAGTGTTTGTGTATTGGGAACAAGATTTTATGAGATGCGTTTGTGCGTTCTCCATGATCATATGATCTTTCAGTGTTGTTTTTATGTGAGAATAACAATCCGCTATTATGATTTCCTAAATTTCTTTCAAGCTGTGAAAGCAGCAAACTGTTCGTCTGTTCACGGAAGAAATGAAGGTAGATAGCTTTCAGGAAGCTCAATAGTTCAGATTCATTATTCTTGCAGTTATGGATAATCTCCGATTTCCAATACCGAAAGTCTTCCATGATTTAGAATAAACACAAAAGGAATTAATATTACAAACTGGATTGATGATTTATTTCTAATATGATTCCATCCAATGAAAAACATTTCGTATTTTTCGCTCATGAGCGACATTCACAAAACGGGTTACCTCGGTTAAATAACCATTTCATATTTTTCTGGTTTAAATTTATTATAATTACGAATAACACAAAATTATAGAATTATCTTAGATTCAACTATCATGTTAAATTTAGTAAACAATGGAAAGAATTACAAACAAATATGTTTTTGCAACATTCATTCCGTCTTTCAAAAACTGGATTTGTTATCACCCGCACCCCAAATGAAAAGAAAATAATAAAAGGGACACTCGTTTGTTATGCGCTCAAATCGCCAGTCGCATCTA
>NC_142939.1:66075809-66090809 GCF_046866305.1 Octopus bimaculoides
TATATATATATATATATATATATATATATATATATATATATATATATATATATATATATATATATATATATATATATATATATATATATATATATATATATATATATATATATATATATATATATATATATATATATATTATATATATATATATATATATATATATATATATATATATATTATATATATATATATATATATATATATATATATATATATATATATATATATATATATATATATATATATATATATATATATATATATATATATATATATATATATATATATATATATATATATATATATATATATAATATATATATATATATATATATATATATATATATATATATATATATATATATATATATATATATATATATATATATATATATATATATATATATATATATATATATATATATATATATATATATATATATATATATATATATATATATATATATATATATATATATATATATATATATATATATATATATATATATATATATATATATATATATATATATATATATATATATATATATATATATATTCACTAACATTAAGGCGGCGAGCTGGCAGAATCGTTAGCACGCTGGACGAAATGCTTAGCTGTATTTCGTCTGCTGCTTACTTCTGAGTTCAAATTCCGCCGATGTCAACTTTGCCGTTCTTCTTTTCGGTGTCGATAAATTAAGTACCAGTAAAACACTGGAGTCGATGCAATCGACAAGTCCCCTCTCCCCAAATTTGCCTTTAGTAGAAATAATTATATATACTAACATTAATTTTAACCAAATTTAATTGAAGTAAAGCGATGTGCTATTGGAATCGTCTGCAGTATTTCTACAGCTGTTCACGTTCTGAGTTCGGCCGAGTCCAACTTTACCTTCCTTCGTTTTGAGGTCGATAGAATAAGCCCCAGTTGAGCACTGATATCGATGAAATCGACTTACTCCTTCAGACGAACTTACTGACTTCGTGCCAGAATTTCTACACTGACATTAATTTAAATATATACTAACATTAAATTTAAATAAATTGAATTGGAGTAAAGGGAGATGCTAGTAGAATCGTTAAAGATTCGTAAAATTGCCAGCTGTATTTGTCCAAGCTCTTTGAGTTCTGATATCAAGTGACGTACGTAAGGGTCAACTTTGCGTTCCATAACTTCAGAGTCAGAAAATGAAAATACCATTGAAGTAATCGCGTTTATAGCATGAGCTAAATACCGACAAAACTGTTGGCTTTCCACCTAAAATAGGAACAAATTTGCTGAGTTTCTTTGTCGTATTTTTGATTGGGAAATTCTTGTACTTATTGTCATGTTATTACTGATATCGAAACCACAGATAAATGTTTAAAACTACATTTTTACTTCACTGTACACAAAATATTTAATCATGAAAATATCCATGAATATTTTTCATCATTATTTTTTTAGCAATCCACTCTTTAAAAAAAAGATATTGTAACGATTTTTTTTTATTAATATCACAGGAATTTATGCAACTTAATACTGTTAAATCACTGTAATAATGTGTATTCTGTTGTATTGATAAAACATTTCTTTTCTCGATCAAGTTAAAATAATATGCATATATAATAATTGCTTTTACGAATAAACAAACGTTTAAATTATATATATATGTATATATATATACATGTGTGTGTGTTTGTGTGTGTATACAGATATACAAACGCGTATTGTAGATTTTATTATTATGGAGATTAACCAATGATATGTTTATATATAGCAAAAAACCTCCTTTCTCATCAACATCACTATTTTCATTCTTAAGTAAGGAAAAAAATTGGAAATTTCCTTTAATAATTCCAGCTACAAAACACAATCAAATCAACATTCGAGGAAACTTTCATTCTACCCCTTTTCTCAACTGAATCTTGTGCAAATCTATAGAAATATATTACTGCCATTAAAATGAAGACATTTGGCTAAAACACAATAAATGAAATATTTTAAACATTCGTGAAAAGAAAAAAAAAGATTTCATTCTAAATTATAAATTAATATAAAATTTAGTAGAAGCGTTCTTTTTTTTTTTTGTCATAGAAAACCTTGTAACTTCCTGAATTGCTACAGATTGGCCGGATGCTTAAGAATGTTATTTCGAAACTACAAAGAATCGAGTTCTATCCTATTTCATGGTATGGTGAGCAATTCCCATTTTCTATATCCCCGAGTCGACCGAAACTGTGTACACAGAAACTGTATAGAAGACTTCCGGGTGATTGGTGTCTGTAATTAAAAAAGAACTCTCTTGTCTCTCTCTCACACACACAAGCACAAACACACATGTACACACACAAGCACAAACACACATGTACACACGCACACACACACACATTGCTCTTACTGATTCTGCTTGGGAATTGAGTTAACAGTACACATGTTTGTGGAGTACTCAGCCACTTACACGTTAGTTTGGGAGGAAGTAATTCAGCTGATTGACCAAATAAATCATCATCACTAAAGGACGGAGATCCTACAACTCACCTTTCTTCTTCTAGATTAGGATTTACACACACGCACACACACTCATGTATATATATATGCACACACATGCATATACATATACATACATACATGCGTATGTATAGATGTAAATACAGGGAAAGTGAGAGAGAGAGAGAAAGAGAGAGAGAGAGAGAAAGAAAGAAAGAAAGAGAGAGAGAGAGAGAGAGAGAGAGAGAGATAGAGAGAGAGAGAGATAATTGATATAAATATATTTACTGTTACTAAAATGAGAATATTTCGCTCAAATATACCAAACAAAATGCCTTAGTGTGTAGAAAAATATTATTCGCAATTAAAATGCAATTCAAAATAAGTTTGTTTTTCTTATTATACAATTTTACATCAATTATTTGCCGCTTCTATTCTGGTAAGGAATCTAAATATCTAGATAGATAATAGAAAATACATTTTGCAGCTTTAGAAAACATTTTTTCTTAGCACCAAACATCTTTACCATGGAATATATCAAGGTTTGGTAAACACTCACATCAATTCATTTTGCTAAGGGCGTTATGTGTCGTTAAGCAAGTAAACATGGAATAAGAAAAAGGCGATACAATTCAGGAGAACTGAAAAGATAAATTAGCAATTGGTATTTTAAAAGAGAAAAAGTATTGACTTAATTAATATATCTAACGGCAACGAGGCAAGTAATGAACTCACTAACCTGCAACTTCAGCCACCTACTCTGTAGTTTTTAAGCTGAAAGTGTAAGATAGAGGGCGAAGGAAGAAGATAGAAGGAAAAGACCGTTGGGGTAGAAAAAGGGAAAAGTAGAGGAAGGAAGATAAAGAGGGTGGGGAAATGAGAGGAAGGAAGAGAAAAGAAAATGGGTAACGGCAGAGAGAGTTGGACCGAGGGAGAAATATCGTTTTATTGAAAAAAGTTGTTGAGGTGGTAGCTGACAAATAGTTGCTGAAACAGCACAAATTAAGCGCCTAACTAGGACCCAACTAGGCTAAAATAAACCTGGCCTTAAAATAGCTGCTGCTCGGACGATTTCTCTCTCGTTCTGATGTATAGATTATGTTGTCAAACACAGCACGCTCATACGAAATGTTAGGTTCGGACGAATACCATAGTATATTTGGTTTTCAGGGATGTACCTACATTGAGTATGGTACATACATGGTTATTATGCACTAATACTGTGTGTGTGCCTGTATGTGTGTATGTGGTGTGTGTATGGTATATATGTATGTATATATGTATGTATGTATGCATATGCATATGTATATATATATATATATATATATATATATATATATATATATATATATATAGAGAGAGAGAGAGAGAGAGAGAGAGAGAGAGATACGTATGTGTATGTACGCTTTTGTGTGTATGTTTATCTGAATGGAAGAACTCTTGTTAACACGTTGCATTTTAAATTTATTATAAAACATTATCTCTTAAATATTAGCTTTTTTACGTAATTTTTATGAAAACCGCGTTGCGGCACATTAAAGGTGTAAAAAAATAAACCAACCATTATCATAAAATCTTTAACATATTTTAAAAATACAGAGCTGCAGTCTTTCTGTCATTTCTATGTGTCTACATTTGTATGTATGTCTGTATGTATGCATGCAAATTTGGATGCTTTGTTATATTTATGTATTCTCATGCATATTGTTGTATATCTAGACATGCTCTTATATATTTCAATGATAAACCTCTGGAAAGTTTTACAGATTATACAGTTCCAGTGATGGATTCCATCAGTAGTCTTCGAAGTAGCTTTCTCTTTTCTGTGTTTGGGAAGCTTAATTTCTCAAGATTAGTATTTAAGCTGTGTGTTACATATGCCAGGGCTCCAATAATTACAGGTATATACCAGAACTTGTAATCTGGATAGAGTAACTGCAGATTTCTCACTAGTTCAGCGTAGGTATTCTCTTTTCACTGATCTTCAGCTTTATGTTAACAACCATTCTGAGGGACGTGTCTTCAGTGCAAGAAACTATCAGTAGCTCTTATCTTTATGCGTGTACATGAAATTATATATATATACACATCTATCTATCTATCTATCTATCTATCTATCTATCTATCTATCTATCTATCTATCTATAAACATACATACATACATACATACATACACACATATACATACACAATGTAACTTAGCGCGCAGTCATTCATTTCTTTATCACATAATTCATACACCCGACTCGAAAATGCAATAGCTCAGAAGTAAACCAGAGGAATGTTAGTTTTTTTATAACATAATTGGTGACAAGTGTCAATATTTCGTGAAAACATTTTTTCGTACTCTCATTCTGTTATCCATTAATAAATACCAAATTGACAACATAAAATGTTACAACATATAAAAAAAACATTTAACGATAATAAGGGATATCAGTAATAAACATGCAGTGATATCAACGTGATAAAGAGAAATATTACTCTCTTCGGAAATATCGGTGCTTGTTACAGATTGTGAATATATATTAGTATTATTATTAATTTTTACATTTTGCCTGATAGCTTTACCTCGATGTTGATGTAAATGGTTGTACGATTTAAGGTCATTATCTGAATGCCTACATGTTGTAAATATATGCTTTCTAATCCGCTCTGCTTGAGCTGCAAAAGGAAGAGAATATACACATGTAGATCTAAATCCTTATAAATACATGTAGATCTAAATATCAATATGGCGTCGTACAAGTCAGAAATGTATCGACATCTACCGTAATGAATCAAATAACAAAACGTTCATATGATATCTAAGGTTCCTCTGACATTGCTATCATTTGTTGTAACAGAGTTTGTGTTGTTGTTGCTGATGATGTTGTGGATGTAATGGAAGAAAATATATACCAATTCCTCCATTTATTCAATCTAACCGTAGTCTTTCCCTCTTTCGTTTTCTCCTTTTCTTCTTCTCTTTTTATTCATGTCTACGTACATACACATTAATCCATCCCTATCCAGTACGTGTGTGTGAGTATATATATATATATATTATATAAGTATACACACATATGTATATAATTTGAGGATATATTAACTTCGTAAAACGATGGTTGCATCCAAGGAAATATGGGTTCAGTACTTAGTATTTAGGCGGAATGAAACTACCTTAAGACAATAGCTATATACCAAGCATATAGTTTATATTGTTTCTTAGACTAGAATAAATATATCTAAATAAAGAAAAAATAACACTGTTGATCGGTCTGGCGTTCGGTTCGTTTGTTTCTATCATAATTTAATTGTTTGCTCCTTCTGGGCTATTATAAAGGCCTTTATATTTTTGTTGATTGAACCCTTTCATTCCAATATTGAATTCCTGAGGAAAAGCCTAATTTGTGATTTCAAAAGGATTATTTTCAAAGAGCCCTGGATTCGTTGCAGCGCTAATCTTCTAATTCGGTGCGTCCTTTCTGGTTTTGTGAAACCCAGTTCCTCAACATGAATACGGAAATAGGTTGTCACGTAACCAAGTGTTTCAATAATTTTAGTTAGCAATCAAATTCTATAATCCGGATGCAGATTTCTGGTTGGTTCGGCACTGATGATTTCTCTTTCAATAATCTTATCATATCCGTTTGTATGTGCGACTCCATACTCTGTTCTTTACTTATTTTCTTTCTCTCTCTCTGTCTCTATCCCTCTATAATCCTCTCTATTACACAGATCGTCTGAACCTAACGGCCCTCAATGTCTGTCTTCGTCGATTGTTTACTCTGTACGTCCATTCTGGTGTCGTTTGTCCGTTCGAAGCCCTAACTCTCCATGAATTTTATATTTTAAAAATTTCTGGATGCTGCTGTGAAATGGAATTTTCCTGTCTTGTCGTTGAAAACTCGAAATGGTTAGTAATAAACAGTTGACACCTGAGGAGGATGTCCAGTCAGGTGGTGAAGGAGATTTGGTCCCTACAGCCGCGAAACCAGAGCAGCCCTCGGCCACCAACCGATGTAGGTGAAAAATATTGCATGACCTTAAAATCACAAAGCTACAATATAAAGTATGACAGATTCTAAACAATGTGAATGAATTAGTATTAAGTATAACGAAAGCTAAAGGGTAATGAAAAAATAGAACAGAAAAGTTGAAACATCGAATGGTTATGATGCTCCAATTGAGTAAAATATGAATCCAAGACCTCCATAAGTAAAATAAAAATGGTTGAGAACCACTGAATTAGAAGTGGCCACTCTGAGCCAAATGTTTCTGTCATCCTCAATGCTCTTACTCGCTCTTTTATATCATGTTTCGAAATCACGACCTCAGCATTACTATAAAGTATTTAATGTTATCTAAGTAGTCGTTGTCTTCCTGGTTGTGTTCGATATTTTATTTGAATTCGTTAATGATGCGCTATTGATCGACTTCATTATAATCATTTACTAAGTACATTATCATTCTTCGTAGTATTTGATTGTGGCAAGTGTCAACATTACTGCTATCGTTCATGTTCTCGCCACCAAATGTCCTCCTCTGCGCTTTCGCCATCATTGTCAACGTTGCCATCGTCGTCAGCGTATGAGATTAATAGCAGCAGCAGCGGCAGCGGTACCAACATTACAACATTTATCATGATAATGGTGATCATCATCGTCATCATTAATGGCATATTTGACGTCATTATTGCTGGTGTCTCTCTTGTTTAAAACCAGAAAGAGGAAGGTCAGAAATGAAAGCAGGAAATGGAACGAGAAATGAGAAATACAAAAAAAAAAAAAAAACTTACAAAGAAAAAAAAGAGATAGAGAGAGAAGGAATAAGAAAGAGAGAGAAGGAATAAGAAAGAGAGAGAAGGAATAAGAAAGAGAGAGAAGGAGGAAATGTGAAAGAGAGAGAAGCATGACAAAAATATAAGAAGATAATAGAAATATCATTCTTGATTCTAGGTTTTATTACAAGAGAGCGAATCCTTCCTTCCCACCTCTATTTCTCTACCACCCTTTCTCAACCTCTAATCTCCTCTTCTTCCTCGTCCCCTCTCTCTCTCTGTATCTCGGTCTCTCCTCCTCTTCATCAACGTCTTTTAACATGAAACAAGAGACGACAAATGAACTCAACGAACGCGTCGCTTAGCGAGGAGTGAAGAAAACGTTGAGGTAAAGGGCGATAATCATCAGAGGCCAAACAGGAAATTAGATCATTTGGAATTTGCATTCGTTCCCCGTGTTTACAATATTGTCTACATTGGATGCGGTTAATTGTATTTGGGTGAGAGAGAGAGAGAGAGAGAGAGAGAGAGAGAGAGAGAGAGAGAGAGAGAGAGAGAGAGAGAGAGAGAGAGAAGCTAAACCCATAGAAAGAGGTTAACGTTTAAGTAACAATCCTGATCGGTAGTTGGATTAGGATGCACGGTCATTATTATTATTATTATTATTATCATTATTATTATTATTATTATTATTATTATTATTACCATTATTATTATTATTATTATTATTATTATTATTATTATTATTATTATTATTATTATTATTACCATTATTATTATTATTACCATTATTATCATTATTATTATTATTATTATTATTATTATTACCATTATTATTATTATTACCATTATTATCATTATTATTATTATTATTATTATTATTATTATTATTATTATTATTATTATTACCATTATTATTATTATTACCATTATTATTATTATTATTATTATTATTATTATTATTATTATTGCAGCTGTTGTTTTGGCTGTAATACACAGGTAGCAGTGCACATATATCATGAATATACGCACACACATACACGCACGTACACACACGCCCACATACACACACGCATTCACGCACACAAGCGCTCACACGCACATAGACACGTAAATACGTATATATATATATATATATATATATATATATATATACATATGTATGTATATGTATGTGTATATCTATGTAAATATGTATATACATATATATGTGCATGTATGTATGTATGTGCATATATATATATATGTATACACACACATACACATATATATGCCTATGTATATAGTTATGCACTCGCACACACGCATACCACAGTAAGATATATGAGACAAGGGAATCCTTGACGAAATTGATTGAGCGTAATTAATACAAATAGCTATTAGTTTGGAGACTATATATGTATATATATATATATATATATATATATATATATATATATATATATATATATATATATATATATATATACTAACGAATGTATATACGTCGGTGATCAATTGGTTAAGCCAGTGGGTTATAGGTTTAATTAAATATCATTCAGATGACCATCCCATTTCATTTGCGAACAACACATTTATATATATATATATATATATATATATATATATATATATATATATATTGGCGTATATATATATATATATATATGTATATGCGTGCGTGTGCATTTGTATGTGTGTATATGTGTGTGTGTGTATGTATATACTTATATATATATATATATATATATGTATTTATAAATATGTATACGTATGTATCTTTGCGTATGTGTTTGCGTAAATGTTAACATTCGACTAAAACGTATTTTTGCTCAACCGTTCGTCATCAGCGCTATTCAAAGTGAGAATTGACTGCAGGCGAAACGAAATACATTTTGTATGGCGCAGAACATGTCTCTCCACTTAACTAATAATCTTAGGAAGACACAGCTAAAAAATATTTCGCAGCGGTTTTTGTTGTTTAGCAAATTTAATCAGGACTGATCGAGAGTCTTGATAGAATACAATTATTCGTCTGAGCGAGCATAAATTTATCCGGGGATCTACCGTTTAACATATACCACGCCTACTCGTAACCGTGGAGCATACTGTTGACTCCACCTTCCAGTGGTGCATCGTACAATGAACAGCGTCGCTGAATTAGTCGTGTTGTACTCTGCCCTTTTCTCTATGGTGTTCGGCTGTCTGCACCATTCTGCAATCAGGAATTAAGCTGTAGTCGTATTCACGACGAACAATCACATCCCATGCTGTTGATGCCACTTTCCATGGTGCCACTAGAGAGCCGTCACTAGGTGTGATGCATAAAGATTGTGTTGGCCAGGTACAATAAGTCTGGGTGGAAGGTATGAAGATCCTTGTTGGGCAGGTACAGTAATTCTGGGGTGTGATATATGAAATTTACTAAACAATCTTTATCTCCAATCCTCGTCTGATCGTTCGATTTTACCGAATTATAATGAAAGTGAGGAGGAACAATATCGTGGCAAAATTTGGTCGTAGGGTGAAGGATAAAACAAACCCCCTGTATTAAAGAAATTTCAAAGGACTGTTAGTTGATGTGTTACCCTTGCGAGAGTAAGATATTTGAGAGAAGGAGAGGGGTGCTCGGAGTAGATGAAAGTGGAAAGACAGAAAAGATACAGTAGCATAAGCGATAACAAAAACTCCTGGGAACTAACATTTGCAATTTGGAGAAAACAGAAAATGATTACCAGGAGACGCCATTGTTTTTGTCATCATCTGGCGACAATGAAGAAGACAACATTTGAAATCAATATCATCAGTATTGTTGTTGCTGTTGTTGCCATTGCTTGGGCGGCCAGCTGGCAGAATCGATAGCATGCCGGAAAAATACTCAACAGTATCTCGTCCGCCATTATAGTCTGAAGTCCAAATTTCGTTGGGGTTCGATTCTACCTTTCATCCTTTGTGGGGTTCAATACAATAAGTACCCGTTGAGTACCCGTTGAGTAAGAAAGTCGATGTAATTGACGATTTCCCTCTCCTTCAAAATTTCAGGGCTTCTAACTTTAGTGGGGACAATTATTATTATTATCAATATATTAACGAACAGATCACTAATATCATTTATCATATTTAAACTAAGCAGACAAGTGTATTGCACATACGAATTAGAAGAGCTACCAACCACCTACTAACACGATATATACATATACATATACATGTACATACATACATACATACGTAAATACATACATACATATGTATATATAACTTATAAGTGTACGTATGTATGTATGTATGTATGTATGTATGTACGTATGTATGTATGTATGTATGTGTGTATGTATGTATGTATGTATGTATGTATGTACGTATGTATGTATGTATGTGTGTATGTATGTATGCTATCCATGGCTGTGCTAGTCTTATGTTATTCCTCTAAAATTCTTTATCTGATTCCATAAATCCGTAAAAGCTAGTTCTTGATGACACCTCAATAAAGCTTGGGAATCGGGCAGCTACCCCACTTTTCTAACCATGATGAGTTTTTTATACACTCGTCAGATATATATGTCTGTCATGTGTTTATAATTATGTTTATAGTTATGCAAGTTCCTTAGTTATTCATATGTGAGTGTGTGCGCGTGAATATACATACATATATACATATACAGATATATATATATATATATATATATATATATATATATATATATATATATATATATATATATATATATATATATATGTATCTGTGTCTGTATGCGTGCTTGTATACAGAAATAGATAGATACATAGATCGATCGATAGATAGATAAACTGATACAAACAAATATAGATATATAAATATGCACATATAAATATGTGTGCATACACACACATATGCAGATACATAATATATGTATATATGTCTATATATTCCCAACACCTGCTTGTGAGTATATATGTTTTTTCTTGTCGATGTTGTAAAATAACATTTCTAGCGACTGAAATAACATTTGTCATAAATACGAGACGGAGACGTGGATATACATATATATGTCTCTCTCTCTCTATATATATATATATATAAACATATATATATATACATACAAACAAACACACACACACACACACACACACACACACACACACACACACACACACATATATATATATATGCGTATACACAAAATATATAATATGTATATGCATGAATGTTTGTATATGATGCAGCAAATGGAAGCCCTTGAAGCAACGACATCAAATACTGTCACGAAAATCCTAAATATGTGCTATAAAACTGATGTCGATATTATTGCGTTCCTGAGAGTAATTCAATTTTAAGTTACAGCCTGAATACTCGCAGGCACCCACATACTTGCACACATGCACATACACATACGCACAAAAGTATGGAAACGCTAGCGTGTTGCTATATAAATACACTCGTAAAAAAATATACATAAGTTTGAATTTATACATAGTTTTGTGTAGGTTTGTGTAGGTGTACATTAATTGTTTGTTGTTTGTATATTTTACCATATGTACATGTGAGTGCTTATGCACACACACACATACACACACACATATATGAATTTTACGTATAATACGCTTGATTTTTATTTCGTGCACTTTATATGTTATGGAACAATCAGCATATATTCATTCTCTTTCTGGGCGGTTGTTTGTCGCTGTACGTCTCCCTCTTTCGCCTCTTGTGCTTATTTTTATGGTTCACTCAGAGAAGGATTCTCACCAATTATCACGTTTAAAACGCCTTAAATTGAAAGACAGAGATCAGAAGCTTTCTTGGCTGGAAACAAATGTGAACGAACATGTTACGGTAGTGGTGGAATATATCACTAATGTACTTGAGAAGAACATATTTTTTTCAGTTCTGATAGAAGCAGTACTGAGGTGAGACAGGTTATATAGGAGTTAGCAGCAAGGGAAGAATTAGTGAATGGAAATTTGTAAATCAGCACCCTTATGTTTTTAATTATTCAAAGAATAATATAAATTCGGTTATGAAATACATTTTAAAATTTAAAACAGCCTTCTCATATTCCGATATAACTTCTCTTCAATTTTATATCAAGCACTTTGTGTAAAACCGTGACTGTTATTTATACATGTGGATATCTGCTCATATGGTAGCACTATATTCTAATGTACTCCAGTGTGTATAAAAGAATATCATCAGCGTATCGGCTTTGATATAATGTTAGATCTTGGTGATCAGGCGCAATGCTACTGATGAATAATCGGTACCCTTATATATATATATATATATATATATATATATATATATATATATATATATATATATATATATGAGTTCTGTAAACATAGATATCAGGAAGCAATATCTAACTGTTAGCCGCAGCCAATAATTTTAGGACGTAGTTCAAACGCTCTCTGATCATGTTTCGATTCCCATTTCCTGAAATTTCATTCCAGTCACATACCGAAAACATTATAAAAAATCTCAACTCTTCATATATATATATATATATATATATATATACACCCCCACACACACGCATACACACACATGCATATATGTATATATGTATGTATGTGTATATATATATATATATATATATATATGTATATAGACATATATGTATGTTTCTATATATGTATATATTTACGTATATAGTTGACATCTGCTTGTAGATATATTATAGATCTATTAGAAAACTTTCGGTTTAGTATATATTGTATCGATCTTCGGTCAGCTTATAAGAGTAAAATCTTAAGAAACATCAAAAGATATCTTGAAAACTATAATCGACTCTTATCAACATGGAGATAACATTTATAATATTTTGTTTACTATTAAATAATGGCGTTCACCTCCCCGTATTTTCGACGATGTAGAGGATAAATTTTGATTCATTATCCATGGAGCAAGATTCTCGAAACTTATAAACGAGGAAAAAATGTGAAAAAGGAAAATATTCGATAAGATAGAAATACTTTTAAAATATTGGTGAAATAATTGGGTTGGAATTAACTATGTTGAATTAACACACGTCAGTTTGCTTCTCGTATATAAATAATAGCTTCATCTGCACCTAGCTTAACACACCCGCACATATACATGCTGAAAATAGACACGCATCTATCCTGCCGTATATATATATATATATATATATATATGTATAGAACAATACATAAATAACAATCCCTTCATCAGTTGTCCCCTGTTTTATCTACTCCGCGTTTCGAAGGTTATATATATATATATATATATATATATATATATATATATATGTACATACACACATACATATTTATATATATATGCATATACGCACATACATATATATGTGTGTGCGCGTGTATGCATATAGCCATATGTGTATATATGCATGTATGTGCATACACACACATCCTCTTCTTCTCTCACATACGCGCGCGTATATATAACATGTCGGCATTCGCAATCGTCTTGGAATTATTTTAATTAAGTGCTAACAATGCCATCATTATTTACAGCAACAAGTGTTCTCTGCTAGTAAAAGAAGATTCCATAATACCATTTTAATTTCTCATTGAAGCCACATATCCGGTTTAGGCTATTTTACTTCACTTATGTCGATAATGCTATTTCAAGAATAAATTTTTGTCAGATGATAAAATTGTATTAAATCTAAAGAATTCAGAATTTACGACGAGTACCAATAAACTAGTTCAAAAATTCTTTATTGATATCTTCTATTACGTCATTTTCTCTGAAGTTATCAAAATCCAACGATGCAAATGTCATTCACTATTTGCGATTAGTTAAGAAAAAACATATTTTATACGAATTATGGTTCTATAAAAACAATTCAAATCAAGTTTAAAAAGACTGCTTTATTTTCCAACATTCTCAAGAGAAGAGATCTTGCTTTATTTTTAAACTTGTCCGCAGTATAAAAGAACTTGATTTAACAATATGGTGAATATTATATGACAGCGAAGCTGTCCCAACTGGTTGGTAGTTTATCAGTCGAAGGTAATCCTGTAGATTTATGTCAAATCATTGGTTCTGTAGCGATGTATCAAATGTTAATATTGCGGCCATATTGGTGCACAGTCTTTAAATTGCTGTTGTTGTTTGTTTCCATGTGAGTCACGATCGAGCAAACATATGATCAAACACTCGCTCGATGTGACCGTTATGTCTTTTGATAGATATAATTTATCTTAGCTTTATCTATTTCAGACTACACAATACAATATGTAATTTGTGTGATTTTAGGGGTATCGTTATCTAATGTGACCATTCCATATTTAGACGGGATGATGTCCTTTGAGGGAGACTTGACCATATAATCAGTTAAAGGCTCCTTCTATAACAGATTGTGGAGAATGTTATGATAATTGTGACACACATAACACTCCTCAGCTGCATTCGAAAGCTTTTCCTGCCTCCAGTTATATCACCTATCTACCAATCTCTCCGTTACCTAGTTTATGTTAGACGAAGAAAATGTCAAACTGCGACAGAAATTTGCTGAGTGATATTTTCTGTGTGTTTAGATCTATTCCTATTTTTACTTCTTCACTTTTAAACTTTCATTCGTCGTTCCTTCCTTTTAAATTCGAGAGATTATTTCGTTGGAATTTGTCATTTTCTCACTTATGCGTTAATTATAAAGAAGAAAATGTGTTTATCGTATTTCTTTTCTTCCAGGTAGAATGAAGAAACATTTTGGTTACCCTCAAGGGATTATCCAAGACAAATTATCTTTCACGTCACACCATTCTTTCAACATTTTTAGTGAGGAACGATATCGACATTTCTTTATGTTGAATGAAA
>NC_142939.1:66095809-66143309 GCF_046866305.1 Octopus bimaculoides
TCTCTTTCTCTCTCTCTCTCTCTCTTTCTCTCTCTCTCTCTCTCTCTCTCTCTCTCTCTCTATATATATATATATATATAGATGAATATATAGATAGTTATCAAAATCTGATAGTATTTTCTGAGTTTCGCTCTTTGTTGTGAACGTCAATCGTGTGCAGCAAAGGTCGAAACTTAGGACAGACTATCAGAACAAAGGTGGGAAAGACAGGCAGCGATATATATATATATATATATATATATATATATATATATATATATATATATATATATATATCTGGAAGATCCAGTAAGGGCTTGGAAGATCCAGTAAGGACTTGGAAGATCCAGTAAGGACACCAAACTTGAAAGTTTCACAGACAGGAGAACGGGGCTCCACTGAATAGTACCAAAAGTCACAACATTGTCATCAGTATACTGGACCAGATACTGCAACAGCTTGAATTTCAAGGACCCACTGCTCTTCAACATCTCACTAAGCCTGGGGTCGATGTCAAGAGTTCCGGAAGAATCTACCTCGCGACAAGGTTTAGTGAAAGTCTAGCAAATATATATATATATATATATATATATATATATATTCATGAGGGGACAGGTAAAATCCAGTGTTACATTAGCAGCACCTCATGCAGAAACCTGAGTAGCAAATTGTTGGAATAAGTTATTTCGGATTATTATTTATGAAGCACTGTGTCAATCATAACCATGTGTATCAGATTTGTATGTTATAAACCTTTGAGAGTGAATTACGATAATTTAAATTTATATCGTATCTCTATTTTGGTCGAGTCGGTCTTTTGATGTTATGAGTTTCGCCTGTGGATACTGAAAGTCTTCAGGCACGTTGCGATTTAACACTAAGCAAGTACATACACACACAGACACACACATATATATATATGTATACATGTGTATATTCATAAAATATGGATATATGTATACATATCAGTTCACATCATATATCCATATACGTATGTGTGTAGTTACATCCATGTGTGTGTGTAAACATTTAATGTATAAGGTGTATTCACCCAAATGTGCTAAATCTGCGATTTGGTATCGATCCTATCTTTGGAGCATATGATTTCATCGCATTCTTGAAACTAGTAATTCTTCTCCTATGCATATATAAGGTTTCATACCCATTAGCAAAAATCTATGCCATCTTCACATTTATCGATTTTATACACCAGCAGAAGTCGACAAATATCTAAGGAATATATATATATATATATATATATATATATATATATATATATATATATATATATATATATATATATATTGTCAGCTCATACAACAGCTGTATTATATATGCTTTGGCCCTGGAGATGATACAGAAATTCACGTATGTTACTTGTACAGTTTAAAGCAAGGGAGGGAGATTTCACAGACAGCCTGATGAAATATTCATACCTGCTAAAACATCGTTCAAACTGGGAAGCGTTTTTATATATGCAAGGATATATTTACAATTAAATTCTGAAGCGACGTAGCGCAAACTGGACGATTGTTGAACTGAGTACCACAAGTAGAATATGTGATACGCGAAAAGAAGTAGCGCCTAGGTACGAACCCTGTAGCATTTTCAAAATGTCATGTACTGAAATACGACAAGGCATTTTCTAAGTAGTGCCCTACACTTGTTTCTGCCCCCGTTATACCATATATTATCTTTTGTTTTATCTGTTGTCTCGAGTTATTATTTATTGAATAAATATGTGTTTTTTTCCCTACAGCAATTGACAATCGGTGTTTGTAGGGTTACGTTTCGTTCCTTAGCAGTTTGTTGAAGTTACTGATCGACTAAGGACCAGGCTTGGAAAAGAGAATAATAAGGATTGGTGTCGATTCGTTCAACTGAAATTCTTCAAAGCTATGCCCCAGCATGGCCGTAGTCTCTTGAAACAAGCAAACAACCAAAGGTACGCACGCACACGTACGTATGTATGCATGTGTGCGTGCGTGCGTCTGTGAATGTGTACGTGCGCGTTTGCATGTATGTATATATATATATATGTATATATGTATATATCGATATGGTATCTCTGAAATAGTTTCTTGATATCATCATCGTGTCTGGGATTGGCGGTATGCAATATGTTTATAGCAGGCATTTTAGATTTAATAGTCACCGGGCAAGAAGCCAAGACAGTAAGTGTGTGCCTTCTTGAGATAAATCTTAAAGTGTCACTTTGCGCGGGGGTAAGTAGCTTAGGATTCGTGGAAAATTATGCTTTTATTGATTTCATTTTTGCAAGAATGAAAACGAGAAAAGACAGCTTCTTACTTTTAGATTATCTTAGCTTTGAAGCTTTAATTTTTGCATTTGCCAAAACCAGAGAGACTGAGAACATGTGAAAATAAAACACAAAAATTCTAAGGAAACATACAACAAATTGAAATATTTGGCTTAATTAACTTATCTTCCGTTCTTATTAAAACAATAGAAAAAAAAAGCCCCCAAAAACGAACAATATGTAGCATGTGTGTCTGTTGCGCGAAAATGGCTGATATTCGACTTGTTAATAATGCTACATCAATGGCCTACTTCTTTGTATGTGTGTGTGTATGTATGTATGCATGTATGTATGTATGTGAGTGTGTATGTGTGTATGTATATGTATGTGTATGTATATGTGTATGTATATGTGTATGTATATGTGTATGTATGTTGTATATATTTATATATATATATATGTATATATATATATATATATATATATATATATATATAGATAGATAGATAGATAGATAGATAGATATGCATATATGCGTACTTTTATATTTGTATATACCTATATAAGTATATATAAGTATATAAGTATATATAGTTATGTGTATGTGTGTATGTGTGTGTGTGTGTGTGAGATAGAGAGAAAGAGAGAGAGAGAGAGTTTGTGCATCTACAGTGCGTGTGAGTATGTCTTTGCGTTCGTGTTTTATAATGAAATGTTTTTTTTTCTATTCGTAGTTAAGAGTGGTGTGATGTCTAAAGATAAATTTCACCGGAAATCCTTCTAGATATGAAAATCGTGATTGTTTCAATATCAGCAGACATTATCTATCTATCTATCTATCTATCTATCTATCTATCTATCTATCTATCTATAACACACACACACACACACACACACACACACACACACACACACACACACACATATATATATATATATATATATATATATATGTACACACATTTATACATATACATACATGCGTGTATATCTGTAGATATTTATAGCTGATTATTTTTTAATACATCTCACTATATGCATGCGAATGAGTATTTTGGGGAAAATATCTTATCATGCCATGTGAATGCACTAAAAGACAGTTCATTAGACATATTCGAAACCTTAAAATAAACCTTTAATTGTGGATTGTCATAATATCGTCCAAACTCGCAACTTTCCAAATAAAATGGCTGCGTTTTATTCGTAAGCTTCATTTTTCTCGTCTTAAAATACCCAATCTTTTAACTTGTATCAGTTTCAGGAATTAGGCTGCGGCCAGGCTGGAGCACTGCCTTCATAAACGTTTAGTCGAATGTTTTCGACCCCAGTACTTACTTGTTAAAGCTTGGTACTTAATCTATCGGGGATGTAAATACACCAACATCGGTTGTCAAGCGGTGGTGGGGAACGCACACAGACACAAAGACACACAATCACGCGCGCGCGCGCGCCATATATACGACTCTATAAGACTTTGGTCGGCCTGAGGCTATAGTATCAGATACCTGCGTAAAGTGCCCCGCAGTGTGACTGAACGTGGGATCATGCGGCTGGGTAGTAGACTATTTATCAGACAGCCACGTCTTGGTGTGTTTCTTTTTTCACAATCATTTCACTTAAGACGAAACAAAAAAACATTAGAATTATCCACATCATGGCCTTCAAATTTTTTCCTTCTTCTAAGTCGAAGTAGAATATCAAGCGAAAAAATAATCCAAAATCCTAAAAGAATAATTTAGAATTTAATTGCGAGTACAAAAAATTAGGTAAGCTGTCTTCGATAATAAAATTAACTATTGTATTTTACAAAACGGAATAGAAAAACTTTTATTTTATTTTCACAATGTATTAGCGGAGACATCCAGATGAAATCACGAAAAATGAAAGAAACTACAGAAAAAAAAAGACGAAAGAAAATAAATATTTGATAAATACAATAACATATATGTAATGTGATAAAACGATTTTCATCTAATTTATTATAGAATAAAATTGCATTCATTTAGCAAACTTCTCTCGTTCATGACGTGAACCTGGTAGCAAAATACAATTTTCTCGAAAAACTAATATTTTTATTCAGTATATATTCGCGCACGCGTAGGTGTTTGTGCTGTACATATATACACATACATATAGATGAATGAGTGCGAACGTGGCTGTGTGTGTGTGTGTGTGTGTGTGTGTGTGTGTGTGTGTGTGTGTGTGTGTGTGTAGTGTTGAATAGTGTGGTTGTGAGTATGCAATATTTTATTTCATAACTACAAGCATATACATGGAAAAATATGAAGCTAACTTTGAAAAAAAACCCAACTGTTTTTGGAATTGAATAAAAAAAGAAAATTAAACGAACACACACGGCGCATACACGCACATAAACAAATAGATAAACGGATAGAGAAATGCAGATGGAGTAAGAGTGAGTGAGTGAGAGAGAGAGAAAGAATGAGAGAGAGAAACCAAACGAATAAATTCAACGCACTTTGGTTCGCTTGTCATACACACATAGACACGTAGGCGCGCACACACACACATGTATATGTGTGTTTATGTGTATCTAACTGTCTCTCTGTCATTGTATATATATCTATATCTATATCTATATATATATATATATATATATATATATATATATATATACAATGACATGTAAATGTGTATATGTATATATGTGTGTGTGTGTGTATATATATATATATATATATAGACACATTTACATATATATACATGTATACATACAAGCGTATATATATATATATATGACGGTATGGGTGTGTGTTCTTTTAAAAAGTGTGACGCATACACATACACACATACATGCCACTCCCTAACATATGCCCACATACCTAATTACACACATACACACATATATACGTTCCTATAACTAACATCTTTATTGATCTCCTCTCTCAGATATATGAACGTTTCTTTCCGTTAAGCACACACACACACACACACACACATACACATACACACACACACACACACACACGCATACACCAAAAGACCATCCTTATGTAACAATGACATTCGTCTTTCATAGCTTTTATAATGACGTCTCCATATTTTACTCTCTTACATAACGGATTTTAACATTAAACATTTCTTGGATCATCTTTCATTCATTCCTCGTTTTCCTTCTTTCTTTCAGTCTATCCTTCATTTTTCTTTCTTTGTTTTTCTTTCTTCGTTTCTTTCTTTCTTCCTTTTCTTTCTCTCTTCTTATCTTACTTCCTTTTTTCTTCCTTTCTTTCCTCCTTCTCTTTCTCTCATCCTATCTTTCTTTCTTCCTTTCTTTCGTCATTTCTTTCTTTCCTCCTTTTCTTTCTCTCTTCCTATCTTTCTTTCTTTCTTTCTTTCTTTCTTTCTTTCTTTCTTTCTTTCTTTCTTCCTTTCTTTCTTTATTTAATTCTTATATCTTCTTTCTCCATTCATATCCCCACCACCAACGCCCGCAGCCTTTCTCTACACCCGCCCATTTTCCTCTCTTCTTTCTGTCTACAGTTTTTATACGAGTAATCATCATCGTCAGAGCATCAGTAGTTGTATTATTATTATTATTATTATTATTATTATTATTATTATTATTATTGTTATTATTATTATTAGTAGTAGTAGTAGCAGCAGCAGCAGCACTAGTAGTAGTAGTAGTAGTAGTAGTAGTAGTAGTAGTAGTAGTAGTAGTAGTAGTAGTAGTAGTAGCGACTGTTGCTGATATATTAGTATCTGTGACCAGATACGAAGAGCTCGAAAATTTACGTATTCCATTTTAAGCTACATAGAAAAAAAAAATCGAGAACTGAAGAACACAATAGAGACAGCTAAGAGTGTCGATAGAATCCATCTCTGTCTCCTTATCCCCGTTAAACCATTCCGTATCTCTTTATATATTAATAAATCAGGTTCAAAGCATTTGGGTAACGACGAGTTTTGCCAATTACTTACGTTGTGTCAATATTTTCATTGATTCTATTTATAAAAATCGCACATCATTCATCTGAGAATTGTGCTTGTTCAATTCATATTTTAAAAATTGAGAAGGAATAAATTATACGCTTTAAGCACAGGGTTATGTATCAGCAAACTTTGATTGGCTGTATTTTGTGTGTGTGTGTGTGTATACATCGGCAGCGTATCAACGAGGCCTAAAGTTTCTACTTCACATACTCATGTGCACTTTTCATGATCCTTGGGTCACCGCCATGGGAAGTTTTAGTCAAACGAATTGACATCAGGACATTTCTTTCAAAGCCTGGCACTTGTTCTATCGTTTCAATGAAGCCGAACCATTAAGCAATGAGGACATGAACACAACAACACCGGCTGTCAAGCGGTGGTAGGGACAAACACAGACTGAAAGACACACACTGATTTTGCAACAGGCAAAAATGGTAGTTCTAAGGTCAACGCAATAGTTGTACGACAAGTTCGTAACCTCTTCGACATGGCTGTTCCGTTCGAAGTCGATTTTACTGCGATTTCTAAGCCCAACAAGACATCTCTTGCTAATTAACGATGCAGAGCTGAATCCAATGTATTGCGAGCAAGAGAGTGAACCCCTACCACCTTCTAGTAACGGGACCGGCAGACCAGCCTGGTTTCGGGTTATTTCTGGCTCTCTTCGGTACTGGAAACCTCGTCTGCTAGAGATTTCAGTGGCTCGCTTCTGTTTGCGATATATATATTTGAAGCGGTTGACGAGAGGCAGAAATATCCCGAAAACAGGGTGGTCTGCTGGTCCTGTCGCGAGAGAATATGACTTCTCGGGGTTGAAAACCGTTCGAACGGACGGTTGCTAGTACAACTACTGTTTATATATATATATATATATATATATATATATATATATATATATATATATATATATATATATATATATATATATATATATATATATATATATGCATGTATATGCATATATAGGCCCTAAATTTTTGAGGAGGTGGCCAGTCGATTAGATCGACCTGTGTATGCAACTGGTGCTTAATTGAAGCTCGAGGTGCACTTACTTGTAGGTAGAAGATATATTGGAATTTATGACATAATTTATACGCAAAATGGCACATAAACAAATTCTATGATCACATTTAGTGTAGCACTAAATAAATATTTTTTTCCCTACGGCCTCTGAGGTCTGTCGCCCATTATGACATGTTATTACCTGTTGGTAAATTCTACAATATATACATGCACGCATGCATATATATATATATATATATATATATATATATATATATATATATATATATATATAATTACATGAACATATGTATGTGTATATACATATATTTGAGTGTGTGTATATACAAGTATTCACACATATATATACACATGCATAAATACATATGTAAACACAATTGCCAATAAGGCACACAAATATACGTACATAAAAGTTTTGTGTGTGCATGTGTATACATCATAACAAGAACATAAAAAGAAACACAGATGCAAGTATGTAACGGAAATAGCACATAACGATTGATATTGCACATGTATATCATCCATATACAAGCGATGTATACCTACATGTAAAATGATTCAGAGGTGCACACATACTTACTTTTGCATATATATATATATATATGCATTATCAGTGCATATTTACGCGTGGTTATGTCCAAACCTATGTGTGTGCGTTGGTGCACGCCTGTGAGTGTATGCTTGTATGTATATTTGGACATAAATAGGTTTGAACGGTTGGTTCTCAGTTCCTTTCATCTCCGCCGAATCACTCATTATTCTGGTTGAGACGAGTGTAATCTTCAAGGAGAAACTTCCATGCAATGTATAATGAACATTTCATAACTACATCGAAAATGCATTTGTTTTATTGTTAGTTTTCACAGTTTATTTATATCTTCCCGATTGCGTAAACATTATTTTGAAGCAGCTAAAAAAAATCTACAAAAAAAAAACAAACAAAATAGAATAAACGCAAAAGATACTGAATAAAAGATTTGATAATTTACATGTCCTTATATTTAATACAGACATAACTGTTTCGCAGAACCTTGCTTTAATGTTTTCCTTTCATATGATATTCAAATGATATTCATATATAAATAAACCACAACCAACAACAAAACACGTTTTGTACGCCATTATTTACACGAAAGCAGCGGAGAATACGGTATATTTTACATTGCAATGCAGTTAAAACTGTCTGCTAAAATGTCATTTAATATATGAAAATTAGCATCAATTATATTGCATAAAAATTAAAATATAATGTAAAGATTTGAGAAATTTTATGTTCATTTTCAATCAGTATCTCGGTATAATTTGCCAAGCTATTGAAATATTCGGCAGCACGCTTTGCAGATAGAAATAAATGTATGGAAAGTACAAAATAATCTACTTCATATTTCTGTCTATCCGTAGTTATAATAGATATCATAGCGAGTATCTATGTAGTTGGTTGTGAGAGAGAATCCGAAATCGGAGCAAATCGTATGTAAATATATAATTGAAGAGAAGAAGAGCTTTATGGCTGGGGAAGTAGGAAACCGCCTTCTATAATGCAGCGATTTAAGCCAATTATATCTTATAAATAGATAATGATATATAGATAACAAAATAGCCTGAGCTTAACTATTTGCAGAAGCACCACGGAAGAAAATTACATACGCAAACAAACTCGTGCGTACCTGTACAAATGTTTAAGTATATATATGTGTGTGTGTGTGTGTGTGTGTGTGTGTGTGTGTGTGTGTGTGTGATGGAGTTGGAATGTACGTGTATGTGTAGATTGCGTGTTTATGTCTGTGTGTTTGTGTGCGTATCTGTGAGTGTGTTTATGTGTGTATGTGCTTGTGTGTTTGTGTGTGTCTATGAGGTGTTTATGCCTGTGTGTGTATGTGTGTGTGTATGTGTGTGTGTGTGTGTGCGCGTGTATGTGTGTGCGTGTGTGCGTGTGAAAAAAGAACTATAACGAGAGGACAAGCTGACAGTTATGATGATAACATAATTCTTTATTTCCTTCACGACCCACTCTTATAAAAATATCAAATATAATCCACAACATTCTACAGTTTATCCTTCGCTCATTCGACTGCAACGAATTCTTGGTTAAAAAAAAAAAAAAAATTACGAAAAGCCACAGAATTTTGAACAAACACTACAACTTTTTCAAAATATTTCGAAAAAAAACAAGCTAATTATGTTAAGTACATCCACACGTACGTACATAAGTACAGACAGACAGTCACACACACACACACACACACACACACACACACACACACACACACACACACACACACACACACACACACACATACACACACGCACAAACGCACACATTATATCTGTGCACACACAAGCAAGCACACAGATGGCTAAACAAATACTGCTGTCTATGTAAAGGATCGATATGGGACCTGCACAAAACAAACGTGAAATTTTCTTCTAATAAAACCGCAATTTCTTAAAACAATGGAAGGATTCATTACATAATGTTGTCTGCACACACGCACAGAGGTCATGGTCGGAATGTCTTTAGCCGTGGGTTTTCTCAAATACGCCTGACTTCCTCATGGCGAGTACAACAACTTCAAGAACTTCTTAGACAATTAAGAACCAGAAATATTCAATAACGAGTGATTGGTTGTATTTTTTTCAAATGAAAAACCAAAATTTTACTGTCTTACTCTTTCCTTTCCTGATAAAAAATATTTTATATTTATATCGTTTTGTTTTATATATTTTAATATTTTTAATATTGTTCATCTGAAGGCTGATGGCGATCTGGCTGTTCTGTTAGCACGCTGGGCAAATATTCTTTGCGACACTTCGTACGTCCTTATGTTTTGAGTTCAAATTACACCAAGATCGACTTTGCCTTTCATTAAATTCGGTTCAATAAAATAAGTACCAGTTGAACATAGAGGTCGATGCAATCGAAATTGCTGGCCTGGAGTCAATATTTTTGATCGGTGGCAGCAGGCAAAATGCTTGGCGTCATTTCTTGTCCTTTCGTCTTGAGTTCAAATTTCACCGAGTGTTCGGAGAGGTGTGAGAGATGATCAGGTAGCTTCGAGAAACAGTGACCCCTGAGGTAACAGTGAAAGTACAAGAATGAAGAGATCCCGGGTTAGATTATGTCCTAGCAAAAAAAGGTAAGAGTGTCACGAATGGAAAAAAGCTTCACTTCTTGAAATCGACCAGAGGTGACCTGGTGCTAAATAAAAAGAAGAACGTGATAAATTATCAACAAGCGTTGATATAGTACTGAATATCTATCGCACGTGGTACCTATTTTTAGTATGATAGACATGAGGGGGGTCATTCAGGATGAAGGGTGTTTTTATTGGACACAGCAGAGTGGACGACTGGTGAGAGGATTCTTAATGTCGGTAAGACGTGAACAACAACCACATATCACAGAATATGTCTTTCTCTTTCTCTCTCTCTCTCTCACTCTCACTCTCTCTATATCGTTCTCTCCCTCTCTCTTTGCTTTATATATAGACATTTACACACGCAGAGATATATGACAATATGTATATATATTCATGCATATATATAGTGTATACACATACGCACACATATATATATATATAAACGTGTGTGTATGTGTGTGTGTGCACATGTATATATACATATTTACATGTATATTATTATGTATTAGTATGCATACACACAAGCATACATAAATGCATACACGTACACATATATGTATGTATTTACACGTGTATCCATTTGTGAATGTGTGTGTTTGTATGTATGAGAAAGAGTTTGACAAAATTTTTCACCCATAACAATGAGAGCAGACTGTTGAAGCCATTAGGGGAATAACGATAAAACGCTATTCACTCATGTTTAGTGAACAGGAATAGGAAACGTCGACGTCGTCTGCTATAAAGCAGAATCGATTGCAAAAATGCATAAAAACAATGAAACAAAAATAATCTTCAGTTCTACGACAAATATTTCTTCGGTGATGGAGTGTAACAAAGAGGACACACTCCAGGGGTGAATATCACAGATTTTACACAAGGTTATTCGCTTGATTATTTGCTTCGCTGCAAAAAACAAACGTAAACCTCATGAAAAGAAATGTAGCAATAACACGGATAATGCGAATAGTCATGCAGAAGACGATAGGAGTTCCTGCAGACCTCTGTAATTATATAATCTTTGAACACACAGAGGCGCGTACATACACACACACACTTACACACACACACACACACACACACACACATACACATGCGCGCACACACGCACACACAATTAAACACACATGCACTCGCGTACATACACAGAACGAAAAAGTCAAACATGTATTTTACATATAGGTATATATAGATGCATGTATCTGTCTGTCTCTCTCTCTCTCTCTCTCTCTATCTATCTATCTAACCATCTTTCTCTCTCATTCCCTCTCCATCTCTCTTGTTCTCTCTCTCTCTCCACACACACACACACGCACACACACACACATACACATATATATATTTATATTTATATGTATATGTATATATGTATGTAAATACGATGGGCCTCTTCAGTTTCCGTCTACCTCATCCACTCACAAGGTTTTGAACTCGGAATCATTGATGTTGGAAGCAAAGTTTCTTCCACACAACCATGTTATATGATAAATATTTGTACATCACTGCACTAATAAGGATAACTGTAAAAAATCTCAAAGCAGTTACTACATTCAACACACAAACACACACGCACCCCCCATACACAAGCATTTAATCTTTCTAATGAAGCCTTACTATTGGTAAAGATAAGAATTTCATGTTTGTTTTGGTTTTAGAATCGTCTCATTGTAAGTTGTCGTGATGTAACCCATATTTCTGTACTTTAGCAAGGTCTTGGTGCCGAGGAGACGCATGCACTGGTTATCTTTCACTTCAGTTAATAATTACTTTAGCAATAGCTAATTAATTAATTGCTTTTACAAAGTCGTTTTTTTGCCAGCCTGTGACCTTACCGAAGCCAGTGTGACGATTGTTCTTCTCCATGGCAACGCCCACTCATCGCTCTCAGGACAGATTATAGTGTCTACGTTCGTAGTGAAAGTAGGATAATATTTATTTAACCTTTTTATGAAATAAAGACAACAACCTTTAAATAGTTGCTGAGCAGTGTGGTGAGTACTAGTAGATGGAGAGAGAGAAAGAGAGAAATAGATGCAGAGAGAGAGAAAGAGATTAATGCCTTATAACATCAACTTAAATACACCAACACTTTTCTATCAGCATCTTTTCTTCATTAAACAAATTGTATATGACTTCCATATACAAACTTCATTTGAAAGTGAAACTATCGGTAGTGTATCTATTTATGTATGTCTGCATACGTATGCATTCATATTATGCGCATGTATATATATATATATATTTATATATATATATGTGTGTGTGTGTATATATATGTATATATATATATATATATATATATATATATATATATATATATATATATATATATATATATATATATATATATATATATATATATATATATATACGTGTATATTACATACACTTCATACATTCATAATATATATACATACACACTCATCTCCCCACGCACGCACATTGGTTGTGTGATAAATCTGTCCGCTTCTTTCCAATGGTAACTTGAAAAATATTTTAATCGTTTTATCGTAATGTTTTACGGTTTTACATTTGTAGCTGCGTTCTTGATTTGCAAATTTAGTTTATCGCATTTGAAATTTGAATGAATATTATCTGTTTTTAGACTTGAAGAATGAGGATTAAAAATGAATGAATATAAACGAACGAATTTATCTGACAAAGCAATGCACACACACACACATACACACCCACGTAGGAAAAGGCAGCGAGAATGGGAAAGAGAAAAAGAGCGATGGCGGAGTGTTAGAAGAAAATGGAGGGAGAAAATAGTTTGGTGCAGAGACATGTTAATGAAAAGAAAGATAAAGTGACACAAAGACACAAAGAAATCAAAGACTGACGAAAACACTTGAACATGGTGAAACGAATACCTCTGGCAACATTGGTAACGTCGGAATTATTGATATGGAAATAATACGAATTTGAAAAATAAAACACAATATCCAAACAGAAAAAATAATATATGGGAAAAAGTGAAAACAATATGTTGACAAGCTAAAGACAAATTCCTTTGTTTCAAAAGCTGAACAAAAAAACGTATTTCAACGAGAGCAATATAGAATTGCCACTCAAGATTAAAATTTCTTTAGAAACCATTATCTAAGAGATTCCTTGGAACAATGAAAGTATCAAAGACAAATATAAAAGGAAAAAATACAAAAGGAACAAAACAAACAAAACGAAAAGCAAACTGTAGATGATATAAAAATTGATATATTTAACCTGGAGAATAAGAGAAAATATGGAACATGTGACTAGCACAAATTATTTAAAATCTATATTAAATAAAGTATGTATAACATATATTTGTATAGTTACAAACAGTGTAACTCATTCATAAACACATAGGTATATATAATGTATAGGTAAGCATATTTGCATGCACATTTCTCTCTCTTCTCTTTTATATATAAATATAAAGAAGAGTGTGTATGAGCGCGTGTGTGTGTGTATGCATATATTTTAAGAGGAATGCGGAAGGCGTGACAAATGAACAAAAGGTAGAGACAAGGTTGACATTTTCCACACTCCACTTCTATGTTCCACGTGGTTTAACAATAACCATCATAAATCGGATAGAGTAATAAGCAGGATGTGGGCCACCAAAAGTGGAACACAAAAGACAATAACAGCATTTTAGGCCATATATAATGTACGCGAGTTTCAGTAAGTCGGCTACCGCTATTACATAGACCGGTTGTTCAAGTTCAAGTCACTTCGTCATCAGTATCAGCAAAACAATATATATAAACATAAATATGTGTGTGTATATATATATATATAGTGTTCAAATTTACAGTAAGCAAAAGAACAAGAATGTTATTAATTTGACGCTCGCAAAGGATAGAAATGTAAATAAACGGGACGAGAAAAAATGTACCGAAATCAACGGTCCAACATGGCGATATATATATATATATATACACATGTGTTCGAGTCTAGTTTCGGCCACTCTTCAATACCGACACCTCATCTGCTAGAAAGGGCAGTAGCTCACCTCTGCTCTCAATATATATAAATCCAATCGACACGCAGTACTGAGGAGAGATAGCCCGAGACCAGTCTGGTAAGCTAGAAGAAATGTGCTCTTGGGGCTAAAAAATCGCTGTTTCGCGAGAATTTGTCAGAAGATAATTCCTCACAGTGTCGCGCAGAAGGATCGGACATGAACTATTTGGCTGCAAAGCGAACCGCTTCACCGCATAGTCATGTTGTCTCCATTTTTATTTTGAGGTTCTTCCGCCAAAATAGAAACATTATACGTGTACATTCTTTAGTCGTAATTGTGATTTATATAAAGTTATATGATTCGTTTTTCACAATGGAAAAAAACCTACAGAAGTGGTTCTTACCCTTTGAGGCATAGCATCCAGAAGATGTAGATATGTATATTCCATTAGAAATAGAATATAATTATTTCTTTGTTATGTAGAGGATTTCCGCTACTGAAAAGCTGAAAAAATCGTAGCTTTTTCAGAGTTGAGAGATTACGAGCGCTGTACTAACTCCATCCCATCTCGGCACTAGCTCCTTACTAGCGTCGACCTAGCCCCACACTCTCGAATTCGCATTATGTTCTTCTTCCCTCGCATTGGTCTCACATTAAGTATATCCTAGTTCCTCACGAGCTGCGCATTACAAGATACAGTCTCTAGTTGAAAGATCAGATAAATTCTGGAAACCAAAACAAACTGGAGATGGCTTGCGCAGCCAAAATCTTACGGAAGACTTCCATAAGTTTACTTTGATTGAATGAAGACCAAGGTGATTGAATGAAGATCAAGGTGTTTGAATTTATCGATCTCTTCAAAGAACTCTCCTTTATTATTAGTTGTGTGGGTTTGTAAAGGCCAGAATAGAGAAACTTAGTAACCTAATAACTAGTAATATTTTGGCTGATTGCAACCTACAATAAAAACTCAATACGTCTGTTATCTTACATACTACTCATAAGAAACTTTATGATTGCGTTTTTCTTTGAATAATTACACTAATTAATCTAGTTATATTAATTATTTTATCGTATTTTCATTGGTTTTCCAACCATTAATTACTCTCTAACCTATATTCAGTTGCAATATTGTTGTTCACACACAATACACACACACACATATATATATACATATATATATATGTGTGTATATGTATATATATATATATATATATATATATATATATATATATATATATATATATATATATATATATATATATATATATGTATGTGTGTATGTATATGCATATGTTTATATATATACTATATAATATTAAATACATATAATTATATAATATATAATGATGGAAGCATGTCCGAACTTTCGTGATGAATCATATTTTGTATCACAATTATCAGGAGTTTCAGTGAACGTATTGGGTAAATATTTAAAATCGTGTTGCCATAACTGACAGACGAAAAGTTAAGTGATTAAGATGTTGCCAAAGAATCGATAAGAATCTAGGAGAAATATAAGATAGACAGGCGCACTCTTTACGACGTGTGATTTCTTCATTAACTTCACAGACTTGTGTGCGAAGTTAACAACTTGATATCTGATCCATTATATTAACTGTACTCTGTCTTTGTTATCAGCAAGATGTATGGATCCAAGTTTTATGATAAGATGGCGATAATTGAAAGAACAAAACAATATCTGACGTCCTTATACTTCAACGTCATCAAATGTAAAGCTACGTTCAACATTAACTAGAGGATCAAGAAGTGTCGATCTCGAATTAATGCGAATTACACAGGCGTCAATCAACATTACCGCAATGTTGCTGCTGCCATAGATGCTGAAGTGAAACGATTGGGCTGAAGTACAGATAAGTGCGACACAAGGGGCTATGTTATCCTCTATAATTATAACTACTTCAGGAAGTTGTCTTGAGAGCACTTACACAATTGTATATAAAATTCTGCACTCAGTAATGTCTTATCCGTTATTATTAAGCTGACGACATAAACTTCGTATCGACGAGATTTGACGAAGTGAGAATATCCACTTTACAAAGCGAAACATACAAAATAATTCTCGAACTTAATGCGTCTGAAGTAGAACATGGCGTATAGTTTGAAGTTTTGTTTAGTGGGATCGAATGATACGAAAAGTCGAGGCTCTCTGACATGTAGAAGGCTTGAATGAGGGAGACTAAGAAACAAATGAGATAGCAGTCAGCGACAACTCAAAGCTAAGCTGTATACTGATTCTAGCGGTCGTAATTCTGAAAATAGATATCAGTTGGAATAATTCGAAACATGGTGCCTGAGCTTTATATAATGCGTGTCATTACGAGAAAGGCTTAAATAAAGATTTACAATTTACCTACTCATGTGTCGACTACCTCATATACAAGATTTAAGCAATGTTATTCATTACAAGTCTCGAAAAATTACATTTTATTTAAACTTAAAACATCTTACTAAACATGATCTAGAAACGTTTTCTGAAAGACCAACACTTTATATACCTGTATCCCAAGTTATAATATATTTTATATAACTATCTTAGACCATTTATTTGGAGTACGACCGTAAACTCACTTTCCATGTTATTATAGCTTATCATAAGGAAAAGAATGAAGGATACAACTGAGTGAGAAGAAAACCTCAAAATATCTACGCTAATGACGGGTTGTGCCAAGGCTTCCCGAACCAAAGACCGCGTGGTTAATCTAAAACTTGAAACCCTTAGAAATGTGAGTTCAAGGATCAGGAATGTTACGATTTTCAGCAATAGCAGAGTATCAGACCGAAGAGCGTGGCGGCGCTGAAGGTGATAGGATACAGGAAACATTCTAAAAAGACTGAGCAGCAGAGAATGCACATAAATACATAAATACGTATACATAAATACACACACACACACATATGTATATGTATGTATATATATATATATATATATATATATATATATATATATATATATATATATATATATATATATATATATATATATATATATATATATATATATATGAGTGTGCGTGTGAGTGTATATACTCACACAATACACGCAAATATATATATACACAAAGAGACACACACACACACACACATATATATATGCATTTAAAGGTGTATATATAAAGAGATATGCAAATGTGTATATACAGGCATAGAAGATATTAGTTTCGTTATACGAATGGTTGTTATGCATGCTAAGACTGGTTCCTTGGAATGTGTGTGTGTGTGTGTGTGTGTGTGTGTGTGTGTGTGTGCGCGTGTGCGCGTGTGGTCTGCAGTATAATGTATACACGTAGATTATCCCTGAATACGCTCGATGCATCTGAGTTCAGACATCAGCTTCAGATAAAAGGGAAGCCACCATATTTCAGTATTGAAATGTTTCAGCATTGATCCATTCCCGCAGCCCATTAACCCTTTCCTTAGCGTTAGGTGGCCGTAAATCTGTCATCGTTTTGTCTGTGTTACATAATGATATTGTCAATAACCGTGCTAGCAAGTACATTTCTAATTTAAACTCCTAACAGACATGAAAAGAAACCAGAATGGAAAATGTTATTTCATCTCGAAATCACGTTACATCACACCAGAATTAATCTACTTTTACAATGTGATTAGCGATCAATCGATTGGTATCCGCCAAGTCTAATAAACTTAAGAAGAAACGTAAAAACTCCAGCCTTTGTGGAGGGCAGAAAGGAAAAAGCGAAAAATAAAAAAGCAAAACAGTAACCGAAAACAGATGATGAAGTGACTTTTGGAGTGAAAAGGAATTGAAATGAATTTCCCCGACATAACAAAGCGGTTTTTCGTGCTACTGTAGCAATGATGATGATGATGATGATGATTATGATAAAAAACAATAATAATAATAATAATAATAATAATAATAATAATGATAATAATAATAAGAAGAAGAAGAAGAAGAGCAACAACAACAGAATACTCATCAATAGCAACCGCAAAAACAACAACAGCAACAACGACAATAATAATAATAATAATAATAATAATAATAATAATAATAATAATAATAATAATAATAATAATAATTCTATCCACTATAGAAACATGGCCTGAAATGTTTGTGGAGTGGAGGGCAATTATATCGACCCCAGTACTTGAATGGGACTGTTTTCTATCAATCCCACAAAGATGAATGCTACTCTACCTTGCCGATATTTTAACTCTGAACGTAAAGATAGAAGAAATACAACTAAGCACCTTGCCAGATGCGCTAACGAGTCTGCGAGCTCGCTGCTAATAACAATAAGAAGAAAGCTCCGCCAAGGCAACCCGAATGTCGTCTCAACGATTAGCCAGAGATGACTTTTTAAAATGAGAATATCTTAAATAAACTCGATTGCTTTCACAAAAGAGAATTCTAAAAATGAATCCGACCACTCTCAAAAATTAAGTAAAAGAAAATACAGAAAAGTAATCCAGAATCCTTATCCGGTACCGGATCGATCTCAAAATCTAATCAGTTCGTGCTAGTCACGAGGCCAAATAACCCTGGAAGTCTCGTACAAATCTATCGAACGGTTCTTGAGATATCTTGTCCACGGACAAATAAACAAAAAACGACTGAAAATAATACCTCCGCCTTCGCTAAGGCGGAAGTAATTATTGCAACAACGACAGCAACAACAACAACAACAACAACAACAACAACAACAACAATAATAATAATAATAATAATAATAATAATAATAATAATAATAATATAAATAGTAATAATATTAATAATAATAATGAGAAGTAGGTGGAGGAGGAGGAGGAGAAGGAGGAAGAGGAGGGTTGGAGGATTATTGGAATAGTATACGTCCAAAGCAGATTTGCACTGAACATGCTCTGTTTCTTTGTTCAGATGAGACACAGTTCAAGGTTGGACGACAGTTTTTTAATTTGTATCCAAGTAACAAAGGTAAGAAAGAAGAGATTCGAAAAACAAAGGCTGTGATATAAATATTAATTACTTAGAGACACCTTCATTTCTAAAAATAATCGAAACGGGACAATAACGGTGCACTGTTACAATAAGACTTTACTAAAGGACGTCAAACAGCTCTGCATCCATCCGGCAATCCGGAAATAGAACGGACAATGCTTCAATAGATGCGTAATAATTTATTAAAATGTTATTTTGTGTGTATGTGTGAGTGTATGTCTGTGTGCGTGAATGTGTGCATTCTTTCTTGGCGCCTTGAATTTTTTCTTCAGCGAATCGACCTCACTACTTTTTTTAGCCCGGTACTTATCCTATCGGTCACTTTTGCTGAACCTCTAACTTACGAGGACGTAGAGAGACCAACAGCCGTTTTCAGGCTGGAGAGAGGGAGAGAGATGGAGAGAGAGAGGGAGAGGAAGAGAGAGAGGAAGAGAGAGGAAGAGAGGGGAATAGAGAGGGAGAGAGAGGAGGAGAGAGAGAAGGAGAGAAAGAGAGGGAGAGAGAATGAGAGAGAGAGAGGAAGAGACAGAGGAATTGAGAGAGGGGGAGAGAGTGGAAGAGAGAGGAAGAGAGAGGGAGAGAGAGGAAGAGAGAGAGAGAGAGAGGGGGAGGAAAAGAGAGAGAGAGGGAGGAAAAGAGAGGGAAAGAGACAAAGTGAGAGATCATTTCTAATTATTAGGAACCCTGAATATGAATTGAGATGTAGAGAAAGTGGGGTGTGAATGGGTGTATTTGTTTTATAGCACAGCAGTAGAGAAAAGATGGGTCCTGAGATAGAGAGAAGGAATGAAAAAAGAGCTAACGAGTTTGCGGGAAAGAAGAGAAGAGAAGATGGACCGGGCAATTTCGCATCAATTTAAAATTTGCACTATTACAAGATGTGCTTCTTCAATAACGTTTTAGCGATTATGTATAACTGTAGATTCACAGATGCACGAGAGTATATATATATATATATGTATATATATGTATATACACATGGTTAAAATTATATGGAGAACACACACAAACATGTGCACTTTAATTATGTGTGTGTGTACAGTTAAAATACTTATCGGCAATTTGTGAGTGACAAGACCCAACCTATTCGTAGCTGCGAGATCACTGACAGCGGTTTCCTTGGAAACGTAATTTTGAATAGTTTTTATATTTTACTTTGTTAGTTAATATTGGAATGGCTTCATCATAAATTTAGCATGAAACACACATATAACTCATATATATATATATATATATATATATATATATATATATATATATATATATATATATATATATACAAACACACACGTGTGTGTATGCGTGTTCATGGTTGTATGTAGCTCATATAGAAATGCAAACATACTCCATACAAAGATAATGCAGCCGAGTAATTGAGAGAAAAATATGTTGTTTAGCAATTCAGCAAATAATATTTAAATGTTGTGAATACGTGAAGAATACATTGACGAACAAAAAGAAAGGAACGAAGAGGAAAAAGAAAAAAAGAACCGGATGAGAGAAAGCAAAGAAAATGGAGGCAGCGTGATTTCGCCATCTTGTTAAATCTTGGCATATATTTAATGATATTGATCATTTATTGTGAATATATAATTTCTTCTTGAGATTATATGAGAAAATATGTACATGCATGCATACCTGTATCTATAGCTAACTCTCTATACATAATATATACATATATATATATATATATATATATATATATATATATATATCCAGAAACATATATCCAGAAACATATACATACATACAATCTATATACGTGTACAAATATACATACATATCTGTATATGTATGTATACAGATATACATACATGTATGCGTGGCACCTTGGGAAGTGTCTATTATAGCCTAGAGCCGACCAGAGCTTTGTGAGTGTATTTAGTAGACGGAAATTAAAAGAAGCCCGCAGAATATATGTATATATATATATATATATATATTATATATATATATATATATATATATATATATATATATATATATATATATATGTATATATGTATGTATGTGTGTGTATTGACGTGTCTTTGTTTGTTCCCCCCCCCCACCAACATCACTTGACAACAACCGATGCTTACAAAGAATAAGTCCTGGGCTCCATTTGCTAGACTAAAGGCAGTGCTCCAGCATGGCCGCAATCAATTGACTGAAGTAAGTAAAAGTATAAAACAATAAAAGAATATCTATACACACATACACACACAGACAGACATACACACTCATACTCACATATATATTTATATATATATATATGTATGCCCATATAAAGATATATACATATTCATATATGCATACATGTATACATAGAGACCTATGCGTATGTATGTTTGTGTGTAGGCACGTATGTTTCCATGAAATATTAATCCCAACATCACTCAACGCAATGATAACTACAACATACCACCAAATCTTATTATTCACTATCTCGTCAAGCCCTGCGTTATTATTATATCTTAACAATAGGCTGTGCCAAGTTAATTATCTTTAAAAATCTGTTTAGCCATTTCTCATTTTCAATAATTGTTATTTTCCAGCATTTCTTACGTCCATATTTATAATTTATAAGCTTGTCATTGTTTTCTACCAGCAATAATATAATTTCGCAGTTTATATATTTGTAAAATTAGCTGTTTTAGAAACATCCCCCCCGCCCCCCCCCCCCCACACACACGCACACGAACACTCATGTGCCTGTGCGTGTGCACGTATGCACCTGTGTGTGAGTATGCGTGCTTGCTTTCGTATGTGTGTATGTGTCTTTGTACGTGTCTGCTCTCTGTAATCTACCCACACCAAACAAAACATTACGCGAGCTGAGTGACCTCAGAGAGCAATCACTAAAAAAATTAAAAAAGAAACAATGGTTGATTTTGATTATTGACACCGTCGTAGAATATTGGTTTAAAATGTTGGGATCAGGTCAGCAAGTGGGGAAGATTGGTAAAGTCGATTACATGGACCCCAGTGTTCAACTGGTATTTATTTTATCAACTTCGAAAATATGAGCATGGTACATTTATGTTGTTATATAATCTAAAATTATGCCGTTAAATAATTTATGCTGTTATATAATGCATTAATAAAATGATAGCGAAACAGCTGTAGTAAATTGTGTTCTTCTTTCATACATATGCGACTCTTGGAACCAACCCAAGGTCGGATCTACAATTTATATTGGATTTCGTACATACGTGGAAACACACAGACATACTCACACAGACAGACACACAGACACACACACGCACACACAAGTGATTGGAAACAATCTTTGGTATTATCTATTCGCCATGTGTTTAATTTGCTAATACATTACATACACATATACAAAGTCACACACATACACTCATATGATATACATCCAGTCATTCTTACATACACCTACACATATAAAATTCATATATTAAATCGGTTTAGTCTACTTATATGGGAAAGCGTGCGGCCTATTGTTTCCGTGCTTGTGTTCACGGTCATGAGGTGACGAGTTGAATTATGGTCCCAGGCTGTCCTTAAACAAAGCGTGCAATTCCACGTTATTTCAGACTACACATTAGGAAGTGTACTCGAACCGGCTGTGGTTGCAGCCCCACCTCTCTCTTCATCTGCCACATTCTCAATGTTACGCTGAAACTAGCGAGGAATGATCTTGCAGTATGTCTGCTCGCAGATCCATAGGCATCTAAAAAAGTTCTGAGAAAGCATCATGCATGCTACACAGTCAAACACACTTGCGTGTGACAGCTACGTCTGTTTTTCCACTCTAAATATGAAATCATTAATCCGAAAATCAATATTGTTAATCGTATATTTAACCTATATATCGAAATGATTATTTTTTTTTCTACTGAACTAATATCATTTATCCTAAAGAACGATGTACTTCCTTTGCAGTCACTCAAATATTTACAAGAACAAGGGTAAGCTTTTCTTTACTTTGGGAGATATATCACTCAACAAAATTTCACTATACCTTCTAAAATAATTTTATTTAACATGTTAGATATATAATTGTGCTTCCTAGCTTCATGGTTCCAGGTTCAGTCCTACTGGGGATACTTAGGGGTAAGTGTCTCCTATTGTAGGCTCGGGCCAACCAAACGCTTGCACGTGGATTTGGTAGACGGAAACTGAAAGAAGCCCATAGAATGTGTCTCTTAAGGCCTGCAAACCTTTATACAAATGGAACACACACACACACACTCACACACACACTCACACCACACACATATATGTACATACTACGCATGTGTGTATGCTTGGTTTGTGTTTGCTCTCCAACTACCGTTAGACAACCGGTGTTGGTTTGTTTACACCATCGATTCGACTAAAGAGATCGATAGAATAAGCACCTGGCCCAAATCGAAAAGTAACTGTTGCGGCGAATTTGTTCAACAAAACCCTTAAAGGCAGTGCCCCAGCATGGCCGCAGTGTAAGAATTAATATGAATAAAAGAATAAAAATAAATGTCCCTCTCTTGTACTTGTGATATGAAAGAAAGAAGCTTTTTATTAAATGAGAGCAAAATACATATCATACGATTTGAGAATTATGTTTACAGACGTTTGAATTTTGCTACATAAATTACAGAAACAGACGGTACGGGTTCTAGAATACAACTGGAAGAATACTGGGTCATTCGTGGACAATTTATACTGCAAGAAGTCTATTTATGGAAGTTGTCTATACTTCGACAAAATCATGCAACATTTATTGAAGGGAAATTCTAGATGTTCTCTGAATATTAAGTAGCAAGGATAATTGCGACAACAAGTGAGATAAAAGTGATGTGAAATAGGAAAAAGTACAAATAAATATGGAAATTTATTCAGAAATGTACATATAGTATGGCATACAACCATCGTAGATAGTTTATAGTCAGGAGAAACGGTTGAGAAATCGGAAAATTCTATATGGCTTGATAGGAATAGAACACACACACACACACACACACACACACACACACACACACACACACATAGTATTAATATTTGTATGCATACATATACACGCGCTTGCGTATGCGTGTGTGTCTGTGAGTGTCAGCAGTGTCCTTGACGTGTTAGAAATAACCGTCAAATTGTTTTTCAACTGTCAGTCCATAATCTGATGCATATAAGCAACAAGCAAACTTAAAGAGGGTAACTAGAAATGATGCGTACACTTTCTCTCAAAGCAAATGATCAGTTACACACACAGGTATGTCTGTGAGTCACCGCGTCGGCTGGCTCCCCATGTGATTGCATGGTATGCAAGCCACCAATTCACCCTGATAGTGAACCCTAACATTTTTTATTACTTTGATACAACATCTTGGAATTCCCGATCACCTCAGGTAGTGTAAGTACATAATTGAATTTGTAAATATAAAATACAGATAGCTATGACAGGTGTTACTGGCCATCTCCAAGCAACCGTGGCATCAGCACACCCTCACACACACACCACAGACACACACACACAGACACACACACACAAACACTTACACCTATATAAACACACGTGTGTAATATGCGAAGCGTATGCGATTATAGATGTAACGTCGGCTGTATTTGTACTATTGCATTAGATTATATTTTCGTTGTTTAAAGCATGAAGATTAACACATCAATAATTAATTGATAGGATAATCTGGCTCAATTTCAGTATTAAGCAAGCTGTAATTGCAGTTTGCTTGTCTATTGTTATCTACAGCCAGGTTTAAAATCCGGACAAGCTTATGTCGAGAAAATACCTTCTGGACAATACATACAACATGGAGTTTGTGAAAAGAGAATGATCAATATTAATAAAGGAACACACATCACAAGAACTAATTGTAGTTTAGTTTCAAGCCAGCCTTTAGCCAGCAGACTATGGTCAAGTGCATTCTATCTTCGATTGTCTTGTGTGTCCCAGACATATTTTAACCGGACTTCATTATAAAACACTTCCTTCAATTTTGAAGACGCTACAATTTAATTTATTATAGCTTTGGCTGTTTTTTCCAACAAGTCATGCAGCCAGGTTTAGCTATCCTCGTTGGAAACACTTGGAGAAGTCGGCTGTGTAATAATTCCTATTAAAATTGTCATGAGAGTAAAGTAAACCTCGATATGGTGCATTCATAAATATAGGACATACTGCTATCATTAAACTGAATGACTTCTATCAAAATGAATATTTTAGATTTATTTTTACCTATCGCAATCAGAAAATGTGATTAAATTCAAACTAATCAAGGAGATTACTAATTAGCATTTAAAAGTCTGAATGACGTCATCAATTTATTCAGCTGCCATTTCGCTGCATCAGTGCATATGGATTATGCAAAACACACTGCTGCGAACGTTTGCCAATTCAAAGACATATAATCATTAAGAGTGCAACTCTATGAATTCATCGCAACTATGCTTAGAGTTGGGTTTCAACTAAATCATGAAATACATAAAAATGTAACGTTAATGAAATGGAATCTCTGGCAAATATAATTGAAGATGTTGCAATGATCCAATTCTATTGATCACTAATTGAAATGCTAAACATACAAGCTTCATATCACTGAACCATTTGGTTAGTCTCTTGGCGTAGTCGGCAAAATGGGTTCCAGGAGTTTCTAATATACTTTAATAGTTTTTGAATTGCAAAGAAAAGAATGAAAACATTGAAAATTCTCTGTTAATTGAATAGGAAAAGAAAGTTAGGAAAGTCTTGAAGAAGAAACTAATTTAATGTTCATTAACAATGATTTCGGATTCTACAGTTGGTTTAACAACCACAGTCGATATGGTTCCTGGAGGAATGATGTAACACAGATCAGTTCAAGTCTAACGTACTGGAATAATCTCAAAATCTGAGCAGAAGCAGTCCACCATGAAGAAAAATGTGTCCTCAGTATCTGAAAGTAGGAAACTTCGGAGGCAATTAATACAATCAGTGTTCATGTATATAAGTATTTAATTATCGATCAGTTATTGATTTCTATTTCAGCCTGGTATAAACATTGAAATCTTATTGAAAGCACAAACAAAAATGTGACTTGTTAGTTTCTAAAACCGACTGACCTGAACTTATAGTATACAGACCCAGTAAAAATAAATAATGTGACAACCACTGGGGAAACGATGCTTCCATTTCAACATTAAAAGATTTCTTGGTTAATGTTGAACATAGAACATACATTTGCTCGTGTGTAACAAATGCACTTACAGTTCTTAATAAAAGTATTATTTACAACAAACATGATTATCGTATCTATAAATCTGCACCTGAAAGGATGAATCATGCGTCAGCATCATGGGACACTGTTAATCAATCGAATTCCTTGTATCTGTATCGATATCTTCAGACAATAGTTTTTTTTCTTTTTTCCTAAGCAAATTACTAAAGTTATCAAATTGTCAAGTTTTCAAAAGAGGCATGCACTATTCTATGCAAATACTGTAGTTATTTAATTCTCGTGGGAATGTTTCTTTATTGATCAGAAAAAAAAACAAAAAAAAAACATGTTCAGACAGAAGATAATTTCAATTATCAATATTTCAACTAAAGCTTCAAATAAATCAGTTAAGACGCAGATGGCTCATTTTAGTCATTCAAAAACACACAGAAACTGTAACATGCTAACAATTCCACTGCAGCGACAGTATGTCAGTGACCAGGTCGCTGCCAGTGCGACAAAACGTTTGACAACGTGTAATACATGATTAAGTGAAGTTAGCAATTTCTGTGTATTGGAATGGTTAATATGTATTTTCCACACAGTAATTCGTTTAGTTTCAACATACAGTCTCAGATCAAATCGCTTGCCAAGCACGTACAACTCCAGAAATTCAAATAAACCTTGGTTATCAAACTCGAACTGCTTTAGACTTACAAAGAAAAGAACAGTACAATCAAATAAAAAGTCTGTTTATTGATCGAACTTAGGGTCAAATATGTAGTTGAATACATGATGGAAGAGAGAATTCCCTAGACGACAATTCTCTTCAATTAGAATCCCTCACCGCAGAGCAACAGTCATCTTAACCTCTAAACCCACCATCTATGAAAACGTTTCAATATTTAACGATATTGTCTTAAGGATAGCGATACTTTCCAAATATTTGACTCAAGTACAAACAACAACTCACGATAGATATGGATTAATGGCGAATGTTGATTGGCCAGTACTGGAATCCACGCCATATTTTACGATGTGGACTTCTCTTTATAGGAAGACGTCCACAAAGAAGATTATACTCGAAATAAAGGATTTTACATTCCAAAAGTGATATGAATTATTGCAATTTTATAATCGCCACACACAAAATTACAATATGGTAGTGACCGAATTCCTATTATATTTACTAGAAAAGTTGCACTAAAGTCTCATTTAAAGGCAAGGAATTGGGCATCGATTTTCACTTTTAAATGTTTTGTTGGGATGTCCTTCCAGACCCATCCAGATAGTTCAGAAATAAGATACTAGTTACATACGTCTATGAACATAATATACGTTCTTTTTGTTGTTCGAGGATAAATTGGCTACTATTTCTAGCAAGAGAGACTATGAGGGAACTGCTAAGCTCTTTTATCTGTGCCTAAGGTGGATATATTTATATATATTTATTCAATAATTAACGGCTTTTGGACTATGACCTTCTCCTCTAGATATCCAAAACATGCATTTAATATTTACGACTGTATAAGGCGGTGCGCTGGCAGAATCGTTAGCAAGCTGTGGGGGGGGGGGGGAATGCTTAGCGGTATTTCGTCTACCGTTACGTTCTGAGTTCAATTTACGCCGCGGTCAACTTTGCCTTTTATCTTTTCGGAGTCGATTAAATAAGTACCAGTTATGCACTGGCGTCGATGTAATCGACTTAATCCCTTTGCTTGTCCCCTCTATGTTTAGTCCCCTGTGGACAATAAAGAAGTAAATATTTATAGCTGTATAAAGCGGTGAGCTGGTAGAATCGTTTGCACGCCGGACAAAATGCTTAGCGACATTTCGTCCGTCTTTATGTTCTGAGTTCAAAATTGCGCCGGGGTCGACTTTGCCTTTCATCCTTCCTGGGGTCGATAAAATAGATGACATTTAAGCACTGGGTTGATGTGATCGACGTTTCCCCTCGCCCGAAATTGGTGGCCTTGTGCTGAAATTTGAAACTAATATTTACGGTGACAGAAATAAGTGTTTCAATCGGTTTGATCTCCCGTCATCCTCTGTTCTAATATTTAGGAATGTATTCGTAGTACCTGATCGTAGCACCTGATCCGAACGCATGATTTGTACTCGTGTGTAAGAGAAATAACCTTCGCGTTTACTAGTTCGCCAGCTTCGATTCTAAGTACACGTGCGGTAGCAAAACATCCATTGCCGATCGAAATATAATGTAAACGTACACTCAAAATATTCTGAATAATTAAAGTCGTATTTACAATGATAAATCATCTTGGATATTTAATGTTTAGTTATGTGTTTATCGAACGAAATATATTTCTGTAATGTATTAAAAGCTACATTTTATTATGGAGATATCTATTACTATAATACGTTGACGTCTCTATAACGTTCGCAATGTTTCTCAGCTAATATAACAATAGCGAAATGAAACATTTACGTTCAAATTCAGGGCGAAAATCAACTGAAATAGTTTACCATAACGAGATACGCAAAGTTAGAGAACAAATTACCGCCCCGTCCTCAAACATACACACACACAAAAAAAAACCAAAAAACAAAAAACGGGGGTGGATATTGAACCGAAATCGCTTAGGTAAGTAGATTTCTTTAAATTCGTAAAACACGCATTTTAGTTGTAAATCAAAAAGAGGCAAATCAACGAAGCAACAAAATTGGAGCATATTTCCATTTAAAAATGACATCATTAAATGTTAATCTATCTTAATTAGGAACTATCTCGTTCTGAATTTATAAGATAAAGCATGGAAATCTTAGCAACAACTGCAAGAAACGAGGCGAAACAATTACAGAACACATCTATCTATCTATCTATCTCCCTCATATATATATATATATATATATATATATATATATATATATATATATATATATATATATATATATATATATATATATGTATATATATATATATATGTATATATATATATATATATATATATATATATAGATATATGCTTCTCTCTCTTCATATATATGCATAAATATATGTGTGTGTATGTGTGTATACACAGGCACATATGCAGAGAGATCGAGTACCAAGGAAGTGTATGTAAGTGCATGTGTGTGTTGCTTGCGTGCGTGTGTATATGTGTTTGCGTTTATACCAAATATAAAATAAATAATAATAGTATAATTCGATGCTGAACAATTAAAAGCCTAATTTAAAAAAGGCAATTAGCATAAATAAAGGTGAGCACTCTGTCGAAATGTACGTCTGACGTTATATCAAAATCACAGCAATTTATTCTGTGTAAATTGCGAAGGGAAATATGATTCCAGAAGATTAATACAAGAGTGCATCATAATGTATATATATATATATATATATATATATATATATATATATATATATATATATATATATGAGGGATATTAAGAGAAAAGAGAGACATTACCACAGTGACGCCATATTGAAACACCTCCATTTTCATAGCGTGTGTAAAATGTCTCAGTAATTGAAATTAACGAAAATTATATCAATTTACAATAAAATGATCTCTTTTAAAAAAATGAACAATTCATTTAAATAGATTCATTGAAATACAATATGATATACGACAAAATTGTTTATAGCAAAGCTAGGTAATGATAATGAGTGTCCCTCTATATGGCTGCTTGGCGAGCTAAAAACAGCAGTTAAATATCTTCGAAATTACAGCCTTACACTTTGGCTGTGTGTGTTGGATGATATATTGCTAAATAGATAGGTTCTGAAAGAAAAAATATTTAATTATAATAACATGGTATTGTAGTGCTTGAAAGTCTTTAATTATAAATATTCTCGATCAAAGATGACTCAGAATTTAATAGCAACCACAACAACAACAACAACGACAACAACAACAGCAGCAGCAGCAACGACAATAATAACAACTACAACAGCGACATCTACGACTCTCGCAGCAACAGATTTATAAATTGGAAAACAAAATACAAGTCTTTAAAACGGAAAGGAATAAGAGAGACACAGTTTACAAATACTCGCAGAGTGTAGATTGGGCTTTCTATATTTGGCAACATATAAAAAATACGAATGGTTCTAATGCCACATAACGTTGGCAAATAATCTTTACTAAATATATATATATATATTATATATGGGTAGTGGGTAGCGACTTTCTTCACTGCTCCAGGGAGTGACGATCTTAATTTTACAATTCTGGTATCGATGACATTAATAAAAGAATATATTAGCATCAAATAAATATACAGGAACCCAACTTTTAAAATGGTTGGACTTGTGCCAAAAGAAAGATAATAAAAAATCAATATTTTGTTATCAACAAAACTATAACAAGTATATCGATGACATTTCTTTGGCTTAAGTTTTTCCCCCTTTTTTTTGCATAAACATCCTCAAAATAATAATATATATATATATATAAATATGTGTGTGTGTGTTTCTGTATGTATGTATGTATGTATGTACGTATGTATGTATGTATGTATGTATGTATGTATGTATGTATGTATACATACACACACACACATGTATATATATATTCATATATGTAAAGTAAAACGAGGTACTCAGAATTTGGATAAAAACTATTTATTTAGCGCGGTCACATCTTTAAGGAATTCATCGTGAATAATTTATTTTATAGAAAATTCATTCGTTTTGAAATTTGAAAAAAAATCTGGAGCTGAATTTAAAGCTAGACGTTTTGGACTGACACACACAAACACACGCACACATAAAAGGTATGAATTTTCTATAACAAAAATTATTTATGGCGTGTCCCTGAAAAAAGTGAAACAGCAAAATAGTTTTCAGCCAGATTCTGACGACCTCCTTTTCCTTGATATTTAAAATCGGTACACTGCTTGAAATAATCTGTATATACTTGCATACATACATACTTGCGTACATACATACATGCATACAGCAAACACAACAGCTACTACTACTACTACTACTACTACTACTACTACTACTACTATTATTATTATTATTATTATTATTATTATTAATAATAATAATAATAATAATAATAATAATAATAATAATAATAATAATAATAATAATAATAATAATAATAATAATAATAATAATAATAAGATTGCTACCTAGCTTAGTTGATAGCAAAAGGGGCTGACTGCCACGTAGCTCAGATACCAGGATACCCCAAAATGGCAGAAATTCAAAAGATAGTACTCATGATAACTGCTCATATCCGATGCAAAATAGTGTCTATGTAATCTCAAGTTTTAAAACAAACTCGTAATTTTCTTATGGTTTCTTAAACATTCTCTAGAACAACACAATGTACAAATCCAAATATATGACACCCTAGGCATAACACCAGCATGGACTTCTAGCTTCTTGTCTCTTGAGGTCTCTGGGTGATACTTGGAGCCAAATTGTACAAATGCAAAGTAAAAGTCAAACATCAAATAATAATAATAATAATAATAATAATAATAATAATAATAATAATTCTTTCTACTATAGAAATTTTGAGTGAAGGAGGACCGTCAGCTATCACGATCTCCGACGGAATTTGAACTGTGAACTTAAAAAATCGGAATAGATGCCGCTATTAGGAGAAGAATAACTACCAGAACTACCAGGACCCTCAATAGAATCACTGCTATTACCATTAGAACGACAATCTTTACAGGCCCCTATCACAATTATCACAATACCCGGAAACCTCACCATCACGGTTTAACTCTGTATTAGGAACAACATTGCATTTCTGATAAATGACAACATAAACTAAGAAAAGTGCAATGCCCCCCACCACCACCACGGCCACCAGCATCATTACATTATCAATATCTTCCTCTTCCTTCTCCTCCCATTCCACCTCCTGATCAACAACATTATCACCCCAAGAATCACTAATTTCGCTTAAGATACCACCACCATTGACTTAATAATTTTCTTACCAAATATTTTCGCGTTTTTTTTCCTCTTTTTTCTTGTATTATATTCTTGAAGATTATTCAATATACTTTCAACAGCTGGAATTTGAACTTGCAAGGGCCAACAATTATCTGAAGTCTCTTATCGATCATTTAATACATCAAAGCCAATCAACAGAGTGTAATCGATATATCAAGAACTGATCGAACATTTTTGGTGCAATTATAGAACATAATGGACGATCAAATGTCCATTTTGGCAAGTAAACGAGACTCAGTAGAAGACTTTTCGGATACGCCATCTTGCAAGAGATGTGTGTATGTACACACACACGCATACATAATCACCCCCACACAAACACACACTCACTCACACACATCGTAAAGAAATAGGGATTTGTAATCCGAGTAGGTACATTATTACCACGCTGGAATAATCCAGATCTGGCTAGCGACATCGAATGATAGATCTTTAGTGTCATAAACGTTGAGTTTGTATGATCGGTCACTTAGAATATATTTTAAGAAGAACTATTTAATACTTGAATCCTCAGTTCGCTTCATTCACTCAAACTCCATAGGGCTGTCTTCTTTGAATGACTATTTACTGCAACTGAATCAACGAAATGGCCATAAAAGCTACATTAAACGACATGCAGCAGAAACACGTGTCGGATTGGGATTTTAATGTGAATTTAATGAGAATAATACTATAATAAACAATCCATCCAACCATCCGTCCATCTATCTATCTATCTCTCTATCTATCTCTCTATATATCTATCCATCCAACCATTTGTTTATCTGGCAGCAAAACGGGAGAATCCCCAGTTTTGTTAGCCGAGGTGCCGTAACGCTGTTGAAGAAAGATCCAAACAAGGGGGACATAATACATAACTTTAAGCCCATCACTCTGCTCAATGCAGAATTGAAAATTTGGGCCAAGGTGTTAGCCAAGAGGTTGGCGCTTGTCATCGAGAAACTGGTCGACAAGGCGCACGTGCGCCGTGCTGGGCCGGAACATCCATGACAACCTCCACATGATGCGCTATATCATAGTCAGGCAATGGGCCGAGAGGAAACTGTCCCTAAAAGGTCGGGCGGAGGTGGCGAACACGTACAGCGCGTCCGTTATCTACTACCACCTGATCGTCGTGCCTTGTCCCGACTCTACCATCACCAAACTGGAACGAATTCTCTTCTGCTTCTTGTCGAAATCAAGCGTTCCGATGGTCAGGCGATCTGTTTGCTGCCAACACCCATTAAAAGTGCTCGGCATGCATAGTTGATGATACGCAGACGCGCGCTGAGACTGCGACATCTCCGACTCTACGTAGACGACTGTGATATATATATATATATATATATATAGAGAGAGAGAGAGAGAGAGAGAAATAGAGAGAGAGAGAAAGAGAGATCTAAATGTGCACATGAACACATGTATGTGTATCGACATAAGCAATTTGAAGACCATTGTTCCATTGTAAACATCGCGACCCACTCATGTATATATAGAGAGAAACTCAACACAAGCACTCATATTTATGTCTTCACAAGCGCAGGCGCAAACACAACGCACGTCTATAGGTCTCCAAAGGCAAGCACAAGCGGGCGCAGACGCACAAACACCCACCCACAAGCACAATCACACGTGTTTATTCATCTAGAAAGGATGTACAGACGTTTATGATTACACATGCTTCCACACACATACAAATACATACCTATATGCATATACACATAATGCTGATATTACAGTTGCAGCTTTGAAGTACTTTTTCTAAATTTTCTCTTGTTCATATGCTGGGAATTCCGCCCAAACCTCATCAAGTTGCGATGGAATAAAGTGCCAATAAAGAGCCACCTTATTACACAAATATTACCAAAAACAAAACAATAGAAAAGCCTGGATCAAAAAGGTGTGAGTACTGCGCTGGATCTGATGTTTCAATATATTGATGTACAGCCTGTTTCTTATTCTATGACAACTAACTGAACTGAAGGTTATGTCAACTGATCTGTTATCAGTTGAATCACAAATCACTGCATTTGAAAAATGTCGATCGATAAGCTAGTAATTCAATATTTACATCGTTATTTGCTAGTACGGAGATGATATTTAATATTGTTATTATATTTCCCAATCTTTCTATCCAACAATATTACATATTAAATTAAAAGGTGTTTGTGTTTGTATTAGAAAACAATATTTTATCCGAAAATGGTAAAATCAAGCATTAAATTTCATTTCCTTTCAGAAATAATTAAATTTCTTCAAGAAATACAATTTACTTGTAACCAAAGAATTAAAGAATTGAAATCTCAGAATTTATGAGATATTTGAATATGTTCATTTTTTTTTCATTATTATTATCATTTGTTTTTGTTGTTCTTTTCGCCATTTTCACAGCGGAGGAATTGCAAAACTTATGGTTTTATAAATTTGAAGGCTTTGAAAATTGAAAGGAGAAAGACAGGAAATCATTCTGAAATAGGAAACCTGTCCGAGTTGTTTGCCGAAAACAGAGGAACTTGCCCAAGGAGTGTAGGCGGCTAGCTATGAGCCTCAAAGCTGACCACCTACAGTTTTTTCTGCAAAATAAGCGTAGATTATCCTGTTCAGGCTATATTATTAGCATTATCCTGCGTTTGAGAATTTAAAATCACTTCTTTAACTTTCTAAGACATCTCAACGCTTCTAAAAGCAAACTTCGTTTGTTTGTTTACGTTCATTGTAATTTGAATTTATATATATATATATATATATATATATATGTGTATATATATATATATATATATATATATATATATATATATATATATATATATATATATATATATATATATATATATATATACATATATATATCTATATCTATATATATATATATAAAGAGAGAAATAGAAGGGGGAGAGAAAGACAGAGTGAGTGATACACATACGCAATACTATTAAGGTGTGACGATATAAAATAATCTCTCATACATTCTACAGACTCTTTTTCCCCTATTTTGTTTGTTTTTTGAAACTGTAATAACGATTATTTTTTCATTATGAAATCACCCTGAAAATTGAATATCAAACATCTAACATGATTTAGTTGCATTAGAATTATCAAGTTGTGCATATGTAATCGGATAGTTTTAGCCTTACACTTGATTTGCTCTTTTTTCCGATCTATTACAATAAATATGCCGGAAGATGTCTTACTTAAAGCTATATAAACACACACACACACAAAGAGAGATATACACACACAAACAAAGAGAGAGATATACATAGATAGAAAGATAGAGAGAGACCGACACATACACACATCTATGTATGTGAGAATGTATGCATATATATACATATACATCTATATATAGTGTGTGTGTGTGTGTGTGTTTGTGTGTGTGTACGCATATATGTGTATAACTGAGAATATCACGTTGCTAAGTTGGCTTTAATTAAGGCATTTTTTTGCCGATGTAATCGTAATCCTCAGCTCTCATGTCGACTTCCGGATAATCCAACATCTGTGTCAAGGTCTGTATAGATTTTTTCTGATCGACCGCAAAGTTTTCAGAAAGTGTAGTCTGCTTAGAGCACAGCGTTAGAAGAAGATAAATAGATAGATAGATAGATAGATAGATAGATAGATAGATAGATAGATAGATAGATAGATAGATAGATAGATAGATTGGTAGACAGACAGACAAATATATAGATTGATAGATAGATAGATAGGTAGACAGACAGATAGATAGATTGATAGATAGATAAATAGGTACATAAATAGAGAGAGAGAGAAACAGTATATAAATAAATCTGGCTCGGTTTTATGATTCTCATCTTTAATTGCGAAAGGAATGGGATTTCTTTTAATTAATATTCATTAGCAATCATATAGCGAGGCAAAGTGTGCGTACAAACCACTCAATTGTAATCTTAATACAATGTTATCACGCTACGTTGTTCATTGACATCACAGCGGTGTTAGCGATATTCCCTTTGCTCCTTTCCATCTTCGACATTGAAAATAATTATTTCAAACTTTAGAACATGACCCGAGGATCACACGCAGTGTGTATGTGTCGCAATGTTGTGGAAGTATTTCATCGATTCCAGACGAATGTAGTGTAATTTTGACTCAACCAAGAAAAGAATTAGAAATCCGGCTATTCGTCCCTGCCAATCGGAAACCAAACAAATCCAATCATATATCGATATCCTATACACACACACACATGGCCCTCAAATTGGATGGAGCATGTTGAATATATTAAACAAGCCAGCAATATAAGATCGCTGTATATTCTATTGATTCCTGGGAGCATGAAATGAAACGTCGTTCGGCCACGGTGGGATTCGAAATCACATAAAAAGATTATATATTTAAATATGGAAAAGCATTTCACCCAGCCCTCCAAAGATATATGATATATTAGCTTGTAATATAATGCTATAAGTAAGGCAACGACCTGATAGACCTAGAAAATACCGACAGATTTAATGGTTCCATAACCAACCAATATATCTGTAGGTCTAGATCTGTATCTGGAGTTGACCTTTGATATTATGGAACTGAGAAATGCATGTGATTCAATACCTTATCCCCATAGCTGTATAACTCTAACGCATCTCCATAGTTCAATGGTCATTCAATATAGTCATATTTATGGTATCTCGATACATGTCTGATTCTATGGCTCTGTCTCTCTCTCTCTCTCTCTCTCTCTCTCTCTCTCTCTCTCTCTCTCTCTCTCTCTCTCTCTCTCTTCTTTCTCTAACGAAGATATACAATTTAAAAGTAGCATATTCCTCTAGTTTTATGACCTTACATTATCTTTACTTCCGTGACTCTATAATGTTTCTCTGCTCCCAGACCCTATCGCATTTTTTTTACTGTCCCTTGGCTTCGTGATATTCCGATATAGATTCGGAAATGGATACGGAGAAAGATAATTTAAATATTATTTTAAAAGAAATAAACAATTTCCAAAACTAATAAAAATAAAAATGGAACGTAGATTACATTTCAACATTTCATAAGATGATCGTCTCGATGGCTGTGTTTATTGGAGAATTTGAAATGTTCAGATTCTTAGCAAGGAAGGTACTAATTTAATTGGCTTCAACGTACATTTATATCCGGTCGCAGACATGACTCCCGGGAATTCCCGCATCATCTGTTTAAGACTTAAAGATGTTAAGGATATTTCAGTGACTTATTTTCTACACCGATAGAAATACAAGAATGTATTTATCAATATATTTATCTTGAAAGCAGATGATTATGTTTCTGAAACTAGAAGATCAATTAGCTGATTTACTTTGTAAACTAACACCTGATTAATTAGGATATCAAAATCCTCCATATAATCATCATTAATTAAACCTTTAATTTTGATTGATGTTCCTTCTTATCTTTCAAACGAGGAAGTTATCGATTATATTTGATAAAAAAAAGAAGCAAAACCCCATATCAGTAAATAAAAAAAGGGTTTTGTCAACTGTATAATGATGTTAAAATGATGATTGCATGAATGCATGAAGCTTATTGCTTTTATTTTGAATTTTTTAAGGTGAGAGATTTCGCTTATGTGTCTGGAATTAGCTTTAATTAGACATTCTGTCTAATTCGGTGTATGTATGAATGTGTGTGCGGGGTGTGTTTGTGTGTGTATGTATATGTGTATATATATGTGTATATGCGTATATATATATATATATATATATATATATATATATATATATATATATATATGTATTTACAAGTAAATATACATACATACATATACATATGTATACATGTATATATATATATATATATATATATATATATATATATATATACATGTATATACATTAAAGAAAAAAGAAAATGGAGATTGGGAAGTTACTTGTGTATTATTAACAAAAAATCATTTTCTTTTTCTTCTTTTAGGTGAATATAAACTATATGATTTTATATATATATATACCTATTATTTTAAGGAAATCAATTCTCACAAAATATTAGGCATTTCGATGATACCATCCTTTCATGAGGCTAACATAAACCCTAATTGTGCATATATGTATATATATATATATATATATATATATATATATATATATATATATATATATATATATATATATATTCTGTTGTTCTGCGCACAGACTCCGTTAATGACAGTATTTGTTAAGGCTGTTCAATATTTTCAATCGATCAACAGACCGACCGATTAAACGGGTGTATGAACGCATCTACAAGGCGCATCAGGAAGAGCTCTAAGTCAAGGATGTAAAAGTAAATAAATATGTATATGCGATATATAAATGTCTTGTATTCTCTGTATTCTGTTTGAAATCCAATGAAGTGAATTCAGGTTTCAGCCATTGAGTGAAGTGCTTTATTATTGCTTATCTTAATTAATACTGCATGTTCCCTATTATTCAATGTGATTGGCCAAATCTGGACTGCACCAGCGTGCTCGGGTTTTCAAAGCTCTAAAGGAAGTGACAAAGCAGCATATTTGGCATGTTTTGCTTTATGAGTTCAATAAAGGCAACAATGCCACGGAAAGTACGAGGAATATAATGCAATGTCAACGGTGGCTCAAGAAATTCCGAGCCGGAAACTACAACCTAGAATAGGAGCCTTGTCCTAGAACATATGTACAACTAGAGAAGGACATCCTGCAAACTCCGAGAAACAGAGGAGAAGCTTGGATTTGGCCATTCAACCATTTATCGACACCTGTGTGCCATCGAAAAAGTCAGCATATTGGGGCAGTGGGTTCCTCACAAACTTTCCGAGTCTAATCGTGCCCAGAGAATGAATGTATGCTCTTCTTTGCTGCGACATCTCACGAATGAATCATTTTTGAACCGAATATTGACTGGCAACCATTGTTCTGGCTACCATTGTTTAAGAATGGGTTAGTCCTGCACCGGCTGAGCTTACGTTGCTCTTGAATCTTACGTCAGTCCTCCTGTAGTAGCTGTATCTCTATTGCTGTTGTGTCATAATCCAGTACATCTCTACTCAAAGAACTTTCTACCGTATGCCATATCTTCTTTCACACATAGAACTACATACTCCAAAATGGCGGCTTGCCTCATTTTAGAAACATAAATCGTGTTTTAATGGAGATTTTAGTCGCCATTTCTAATAAATTATGAGTAAAACAGTATTTAGGTACGACCTTTAACCTTCTGAATTCAAATCCAGCTGATATTAGTTTTGCATTTTATCTTTCCCAGATCGATAAAATTTAGTACCACCCAAATATTAGGATTGAATTAAAATTCCTATAAAACATTTGGAGATGTGGAAAGAAGTATAAAAACCGAATATCATGTGGAGGAGGCACTCTTTGTCACGTGCACCGGCAGTTGACTCGTATTTACGTCATCTGTTCCATATAATTTATTTCCACTTACTGTGAATTTTGGATGTATATACATGCATATATATATATATATTTACATACATACATTCATATAACATATATATACATACATACATACATACATACATACATACATATATATATATATATGTATATATATATATATATATATATATATATATATATATATATATATATATATATATATATATATATTTATATATAATTTTCATACATATATACAGACATACATGCATATGTGTATGTATCTGTTTGTGTTTGTGTTTGTGTGTCTATATATGCATGTATGTGTATGTATGTATAAATTATTGCAAGATATTAATTTCTTCTGTGACAATAACAATCTTATTTCAGCTGTTCCCATTGTTTCGGTGACGTTTTCATATATCCCATGAGGCGTTTGGAAATAATTGCATTTATTGTCAACTCTGCAATTCCAATATTGCCATTACAAAAGAGTTCCATAAAGTAGTTGTATTTAAGACTGAATATATGACATTCCAAAATATAAAATTTAGAAGCTTTCGAATAGAAACGGAAACAGCTATCGTTTGATTGTTGATCGAGGGTATTTCTAATCCAGAGCCTCTTTCCCCTCTATAAGGATGTCTCATTTTGGCCCAAAACCAGCACTTTTCAAGGAAGTAACTGATAAAATGCACTCTAATACTTAACTGATACTTTATTTCGACGTTTGAAAGGCTGGAATTTGAACTGAAATGGCCGTGGTTGGGCAGACTGGTATAACAGGTTGTTACCTTTTCAGGGAGACTCAGAATGGCACATAATGTAACAAGGTGGACTCTTTGAATTACTGATGCTACTCATTTTTTGCCAGCTGAGTGAATTGGAGAAACGTGCAGTAAAGGACCTTGCGCAGGGATACAGGGCCCCGTCGGTAATCGAACGCACCACTTTGCGATCGTGAGCCAAATGGCCCGAACCGCTAAGCCACACACTTTCAGAATACAAATAACCGGAAAGTATTCTAGTTATGCGTTCCATCACCAGGAATTCCGTCTAAGACTGTCGTATTGGATATCGGAACACGAAAGGATACATTTTCTGTTGCTTAAGATCAAGCAATTTAGTGCTGATCGATAGTACTTCGACTGATGACGTAGCGCCACATCTTACCTCTTTCGATAAAGTCTCATATTACCCATACACATGATGTCCATGGACGGGAATAATAAACTGGAAACACGGTTATGTAGAGATAAGTTAACAGGAAACGAATTCAAACTCCAGGCTATGGACCGAAAGTGAGGGAATAGTGTGATTGTATGAACCTACATGGTTTAGTGCTATTATATGTCATAGCCCCGGGATATATAGAGAGTAAAGTGGAATCTAGTTGGATTCGATCCTAGAATATAAAATGGCATATTCATTAGCCTTCATATTTTCTGCAAGTGCTCTACTCTCCCACTTTCTTCATTACTGATTTTTGTCCAAGAGTATTTCAACTGGAATGAGTTCATATATAAGCAGTGTGATATTAATGAATTTTAATTTTTAAACTGTTTGATTCGTTAAAAGCCTTCCTCCAAAAGTATTGGATCCAAATATCTAATGTGGTTCTTCAGAATTCTTAGATTAATTTTTATTGACGATGACAAAATGTTTATTAATTAATGATAGATTCAATCCAATTAACGATATATTTACAGAATGGAGTATAATGATATCAATTTAATGACAAGAATTTTAAATAAAATTTAATGCGTACAGATTTAATATAATGATTCATAATTTTCAATAACTTGATTGCTTGTTTTCATAAGGAAAACGTGAACGCCACACCACCTACTTCTGAATAAGTCTGTAGCTGTTGTCTAACTCTCAAGTGAATAACGTAGGCTTCCTTTTTCAACAGATGCAAAGATAGATTGATTGCAGACTGAAGGAGGAAATGAGTTGCTGTAACACACTTTCACTTTCACTTTCGGGTGGTGGTATTAATGGAGTTGATGAGGGAAATTGCATCTTGTAGTGAGTGATCTAGTATCGCCGTTTCTGTAGGTGCACGCACGAGTGTGTGCATGTGTGTGCGCGCATCTGTGTGTTTATCATGTGCTTATCAAATGGACAAGATTATGTGAGTACAATATATAAAATACGACAAAAAAATAAAGAAACCTCAATGAAAATAATGTGCTGTGGGTAACGGATAAAACGGTTGCCCGCTGCTGATTCTGCTGCAAAGTCTCGTGTGTTGAAGCATATTCTGTTATGTCTGGGGAGAGTCATTCTCTTTTGGTGCCTTATAATTTAACACACCCACCGGTAACATTCCCACTTATTATTAATTTTTATTTTTCTAAAAGGTTACAAGACGCAACGAAAATGTTATAAAAATAAAAAAAAAGAAATAAGTGAAAATTTTACCGGTGAGTGTATTAAATTATAAGGCACCAAAAGAGAATGACTCTCTGCAGACACAGCAAAAAAAAAATATATATATATAAATAATTTTATATATGTATGTATGTATGTTTGTACGTACGAATGTATTCATGTATGTATGCATGTATTCCTTAAAAATTTTAAGATAAGACAAATATTTCAGGTAAAAACGTTTTTACTTAAAATACCCTTTCGCTCCCTTTTTGTGATCAAGTTCTCTTCGAAAACTTTCTTCCTCGCGGCAAACATTTTACATTCCACTCTTTCAATTAAGTTATATCACCGTAATGATTAGAAATTAACTGAAGTCATAAAGTTACGAAACAACGATTTATCAACTGCTTAAATTCGAATCACCAATTGTGAAAATATTAATATTTGAATTATTGAATTCACAAACACAAGACACAAGATCACGTATATAACAAGATTCAAAACACTTTTGATCTCGCAAAATACACGACAAGGGCTTACATTTTAAAAGAACAACTTAAATGCAATAAAATATTTAAAATATTTTCAGTAATCCTAATGACTTTAGTAAAATTTCAAATTTCAAATTTGAAATAGGAGATATGTAATGGCCTGGAACGAGTTGCTAATTTAACAGACAAACTTAATTCATCATCAGGAATTTCATTTTCTTTTCGTTTAGTTTTTCTAATGGACGTGAAATGAAATGAATAATTTATCTCCCCATCCATGTCACTTAATATTAGATCGGTATTTCTCTTCATAAAAAGTTCAAAGTAAAATTTGAGGATATTTCGAAATAGAAATGAGAAATATTTTATGATTGTCCCGTAGGTGAAGGATCATGTTCCGTAATGCCACCAGCTGAAATATCAATACATAAAGGGCGATAGTGGTGGGGGAGGGGTGGTAACGGTAGAAAGAAAAGAAAGTGGAAATGATTAAACATTGATTTTGTATTGGTTAGAAAATGAAAATTGTCTTGAATAAATTATGCAAATGATTCTGCGGTTGGGCATGAATATATGAAACACGAAGTAAATCAAATCTTTTTCGACACATTTTTAGAGGGAGGAAGAGAGAGAGAGAGAGAGAGAGAGAGAGAGTGAGAGAGAGAGAGAGAGAGAGAGAGAGAGAGAGAGAGAGAGAGAGAGAGAAGGACATAGGTTATGAAATGGAGACGGGTGCTTGAAAAAATATTAATAACAATATCGGTGTGTACGTGTCAGGTGTATTAGTTGTTGATTCAGCAGTTTGTTGACATATTGACATTCAACATGCATTGGATACACACACACACACACACACATATGTATATATATATATATATGTATATATATATACATATATACATATATATATATATATATATATATATACACACACACACACACACACACATATATATATATATATACAAATACATACACATACATATACATACATATATATATGCATATACATACATACATACATACATACATACATATATATATATATATATATATATATAAGTGTGCTTCATCATATACATATATGCGTATAGATTATAATAAATAAATATATGTATTTTCTATACACACGCACATTATTTTTACAGGTGGTCCTCGAAGCAAATAACGCTATATATATGTATATATACACATACATACATACATATATATATATATATATATATATATATATATATATATATATATATGTATGTATGTATATAAATATACATATACATATATATATACATATATATATATATATATATATATATATATATATATATATATATATATATATATATATATATATATATATATATATATATATATATATATATATACACATACATAAGTATGTGTATGTTTCCCCCACAACCACCTGACAACCGGTGTTGGTGTGTTTACGTACCTGTAATTTCGCGGTTTGGCAAAAGAGCCGTGTTACCTGACTTTCTTACCTTTTACAGTTCGTAATGGACGCTTCCCAAACCAATAATTATTCTCCAGCTGAGCTAATTTCTCTAAATGTGTAGCAGTTAATTTAACCAAATGCCAGTCAGCATCCAGCTAAGATTAATACTTGTTTCTTGCAGCTGCTCAACACTGTTTCTCCATTAAGAGTCTAGAATCGATTAGCACTTCGGTTAAGTGTGCGGTTGGCTCAGTATTTAGAGCGTCGAGCTTACGATCATAAGGTTATGACTTCGATTCCCGGACCGGGCTGCGTGTGTTCTTAAGCAAGACACTCTATTTCACGTTCCTCCAGTTTACTCAGCTGTAGAAATGAGTTGCGACGTCACAGGTGCCAAGCTGTGTTGACCCCTTTGCCTTTCCATTGGATAACATCAATAGTGTGGAGAGGGGAGGCTGGTATGCATGGGCGACTGCTGGTTTTCCATAAACAACCATGCCCGGACTTGTGCCTGGGAGGGTCACTTTCTAGGTGCAATCCCATAGTCATTAATGACCAAAGGGGGACTCCTCTCCTCTTTTCATAGGAGAAAGAGCAGTGTCCTTATCGTTCTCACTGCCTTTTTGTTTGGTGAGAAAAAGCACAGATCTGGCCTAAAGACATACAGCAGAGTGAATCCATGTAGACACTCTAGGGTCACGTGGTGACATTAAACCGGGACACGAAGTCGGTTTAATCTTACCCAGTAAACAGTCAGACGAAGGCTGAATATGTTGCCACAGTTCTCACTTCCAGAGTCAATGGAAAAATGAAAATATGTAACCTTGTTTTTTGTGTGTTTCTTTCATTTCTTTATATACAAAATTTACTGTAATAAAAGAAAAGAAATTCACTTAAAACCTCTACACACGCCACTTTCTCACTCTTGTACCAATTACTGGAAAATACAACAAAACAACAACAACAACAATGAAATAAGACTATGGCTATGTCATACACAATTCAATCGATCTAGCCTCTGCTTTAATTCAATAACCAGAAGCTTTAACACGTTCTTACAAAAAAATAAAGCTCTAATTTGACGATCAATATATTCTTGAAATAAAATTTAGTGAAAGCATTCTTCATGGCACACACTTTCATCTTTCATTCTTCCATTTCTCTTCTAGTCTCTCCATATTGTTCCTTCGTCTCTCTCGCATTCTCTTTCTCTCTGTTTCCCTTTCTCTCTCTCTCTCATATATATTCTTATCGTAAGTCTCTATCTATTTCTTTATCTCTATATCCTATCCACCTCTCCATGTTTAAATACATTTTCTCTCCTCCTTTCTTATACTATATCTCTGACTTTATCTTAGATTCCTCTGTAAGTCAAATTATTTATTTCTCTGTTCCTGTCTGTCCGTCTGGCTGTCCGTCTGGCTGTCCGTCCGTCATTCTGTTCCTCTATCTGCCTGTCTGTCTCCCCCTCTCCCTCTTTATCTATCTATCTATCTATCTATCTATCTATCTATCTATCTATCTATCTATCTATCTATCTATCTATCTATCTATCTATCTATCTTCCTCCGTCTTCCTATCCATACACAATGGTAGAATGTTTATTTGCATTCTGCCATTCTAGTGTTCAATTACCGCAAATTATTTGGACTTTACAAATAAGCTTATTGAATTGAAGATCGATGAAAATACAGAAGACTCACAGGGTCTGCGAAGATACTACGTTAGCTGCATTTTAGAACAAAACGGAAAAAGATGGGGCCAACAACTTTTTCAGGGTCTTCGTTACTATTTGCAAGAAGATAGGAAATCATTCTTAGACTAGTGACCTGGTCTAAACGATAATACAAGATCGGACACCACTAATAACAATAATGAAGTCGCGCTCTTATAACAAACAGTTGATTGAGTCTGCTACAAGACTACCCAAAGTGTAGAACAGTTCTGTCCGCGGTTTTCTACACAATTTCTTTTCATACCATTCCAGTAACAAATGCTTCGACCAACGCGAGGCAATGACGGAAAATATTCGCCCAACATACAGAAAAGTGGATTTGAACACGAAGCCTCTTCAGCCGCATTGCACATTATCAAATGTTTTGTTAGCTGATACTACAGTTCTGAATTCATGCTGTTCTGTAGGTTTGAACCATAAACGATAACTTACTCCAACATTTAATTCCATACTGCGTTGGCACTTCATACTGAAGTCTAAAATATAATGAAAGGCTTCTTGACTGTCAAGAGAGATGTAATAATAATAATAATAATAATACCATAATATATTCTTATAATAACGATGACTCTTTAAATCGCAAGGTTCGTTATCGTCACTCAACGTCTTCTAATTCATTTAAGATGTCTGCTTCCACACTTTAATAATCCCTCATTTAATATTTTATATTCTTTTATTTATTACATACTTAACATAACTGAAATCTTTTACTTCGAAAGCTGTATTTATTTTTCCTCCTGTTCCGATAGAAAAAAAAAATAAAGCGGAAACCTCACAATTTGTAAATGGAATTAAAGACAAAGACCACTCGGGAATTAAGGGACATTATTAATGAGGAATCTTGTACAATTGAATCTAAACACCCTGTATTCTGCGACACGAGGATATTCAATACAACTAATTTAATTATTAATCAAATTTTGATTTTTTTAAAAAAGGGGATTACTTGAAAGAATTAGCGAAATTAGAATACTTAAATATCATCTTTGTGCATTGTTGCGTTGTTTGTTTATTTTTGAGAGAATTCCACAAAGGAGACATTTCAAAGATTCTAAAAGACTAAGAATTAATGTTGGATCACTTGAGAATTTATACAAGTTTCTGTGAGAGAAAAAATGTCTGTATTTTGGTTGGAATTAATAACGATTTCACCACAATTTTATCTTATTTTCCTATTATATCATTGTGTAATGACACTTATGTGAATCTAAGAACTATATGTGGTTAAGAAGCTCACCTAGAGAAGGGCTTCGGCTACATTCCCATTGCACAGTATTTTGGGCAGATGGTCTCTACTGGAGCTGCGAACCGACCATTGCCTGGTGACTGAACTTAGTATATATACGTACACACACACAGACACACACACATACACACACACACATACACACACACACATATATATATATTCGATGAGCAAATTGTAACATTTTCTTTTTTAATTTCGCGCATGCGCAATGCTTATTTTAGATTTTGTCGACCACACAATATTGTAGGGCAGTCGGGCACCGTCTGTGAGAAAAACAGCAGCATGCCTGTGTCTGGTATGTTTACGTTCCCGTAACTTAGCGATTCAGGAAAAGGGACGGATACAATAGGTACGAGTCTTTAAAGAAACTGTACTGTTGTCGATTCCTTAGACTAACAGTCTTCATGGTGGTGCCCCAGCATGGCCGCACTCTAATGAGTGTAACAAGTAAAAGATAGCAGATGAGTAGACATTACATGAGTTGTCGTGTGTGTCAAGACAACAGTTGCAATGTG